>NC_063059.1:2843588-2926088 GCF_018812025.1 Megalobrama amblycephala | reverse complement strand
TTTTTAACAAAGTTTCAGATTGCGTCAGCAAGACATTGTTTGTTTGATTGCTTCATTTTACTGCAGATTCGTTTTTAAACTACATAGTACGAAGCAGGCTTTTCAGAGAGAGTGAAAATAATAGATGATGCAGTGGCGACTATATTGGATCCAAAAGTAATGTCGCAACACACAAGTGTGAGTATTAGTATTTTACGATGTGTCACTATTGCTTTGTCTATTACAGGTCGTTTGATATGTTCTCACTTTACTTTTACTTTACGGAAAATTATGAATGATGAATCTAATAATGACAATGTGACAAACAATGGTACATTCATTCATAATTCATTTACACAAAACACTGCAAGTTATCCTGTCAACTACAACTGTGGTAGGGTGTGGTTGACCTGAGGGGAAAAAATGGTTTAACAGCTGATGACACTAAAGGGAATGTTGGGTTTATGTCAGAAAATACAGCATTGTGTTTAGATTAGAGATTGCTATTTAAAGGTGCACTCAGTGCTTGAAGCGGAAAAATAAGTTCCGGTACTTCCAATGCTTGTTCCAAAACGCATTCCAGAAGAAGGGAGGGCACAGTGGGCTTCCGTGCATGCAACATATCAGAAGTGCCATTACGTAAGGAAAACTGGTGGTACGCTAAAGGTGAAAATACTGTATCGGCCCACTTCAAGCACTGGGTGCACTATACAGGATTTTTAGTTACTGTTTGCAAACACAACATTCAAACTCGTCCCATCCTCGTGGGCAGAATATTGTCAGAAGTGCATGATTGAAGTCCCCTGATATGATATCAGTTGCACATGCAGCCCCACCAACTCAAAGGACTACCTGCAGCAAATATTGTGTTTATCATGCATAATTATTAAAATTTTTGCACATAAGAAGGAAAATTTACTTTAATAGTTAGATGACTTGCTATAATGTGAGAGTGAATTTAGCCATCTTCAGTCTTCAGCTAAATAATAATTATGTATCATCATAAAAATGTAATTACAATGCCGAATAATCTGACTCCAGTTACAGATAGCAGTCTAAAAGGCAATAGCGACATTAGCATGAGACACAACAACTTCCTGAGCTTCAGACACAGACAATAAAGTCCTGTCCTCACCTGAGTCGTGCATCATTATTAGCTGGAGTGAAACACTCACTGACCAAAGGCTGCAGCCAAGAAATGTCCAGAGCACAGGAATTCAAGAAGAAAATATGAAAATACAAGCACAGGGCAGTGCCACTGTAGACACAAACACCACCACATACTTGTAGTAGATCACGATTGAGAGGCATTATTTTTTGTCTATTCATAAAAAGTCTATTTTTTTTAAATATACTGCATAGTGCACCTTTAAGGGTCAGTTTATGTGTAGCTTTTGATTAAATTACTTCAGTATCTCCTTCAATACGAAACTTACTTCAGTATCTCCAGTTTACAGTGAGGATTCTCCAGCCCAGAAGAGAGCAACTTCAGACTTGAGTCTCCAAATGTATTACCAGATAGATCCAGTTCTCTCAGGCATGAATACTGTGAGCTGAGAATGGAGGCCAGAGAAGCGATGCTTTTCTCAGATAAATACTTATCAAGCCTGAGAAAAAATAAAGGCAATTTAGTATTTTTTTTTTATTTAGAGTGACAGAACAACAGAAAAAGGAACTGAAAAAAGTTACTGGCATTTTTCAATTCTAACCCATGCATGCACCTACACTATGTAAACATCACAATTTATTCATAATTGCATATGTGGTGGCCAAACATGTACTACATATAGTTACTTACTGAGCTGATCTTGATTCTTCAATCACAGGCAGCAGCTTCAGAAGAGCTTCATCTGGAGTGATGTGTTTTCCTGTATATCTGCTCAGTTGAAACACATCAGTTTCCTGCTCTGATGTCAGCAAAACATAAACCAAAGCAGACCACTGTGAAGGTGACAGCTGAATTTCTTTTATTTTACCAGATTTAACATAGTGCTGGATTTCTTCCATGAGGGAATGATCACCCAGTTCATTCAGACAGTGGAACAGATTTATGGATTTCTCTGGAGATGGATCACACCAGATTCTCATCTGGATGAACGCAATTGTTCCATCATTACTGTGAGAGTTGCTTCCGGTCTGTGATAATACACCTTGTAAGAGATTCTGATTGGACTCCACTGAAAGGCCTAATAGGAAACGAAGGAAAAGGTCCAAATGTCCATTTTTACTATCTAACGCCTCATCCACAGCTCTCTGATGCAGGTCTGACATTGAAATCTGATTTCTCTTGGCTTCATGAGTTGGTGAAATGTTTTGGTCAAACATGTTTCTGTTATTATTTATAAAGGAGAGATGCACATATAGAGCTGCAAGATGTTCCTGAATGCTCAGATGAACAAAGCAGTACATTTTCTCCTCATACAACACAAACTCCTCTCTGAAGATCTGAGTGCACAATCCTGAGTACACTGATGCTTCTGTCACATCAATGCCACACTCTCTCAGGTCTTCCTCATAGAAGATCAGGTTTCCTTTCCTAAGCTGCTGAAAAGCAAGCTTCCCCAGTTTGAGAATCATGTCTTTATCTTTCACTGTCTTCTCATAATCCTTCTCATGTTTGATGCTGGTCTGAATGATCAGGAAGTGTGTGTACATTTGAGTGAGAGTCTTGGGAATCTCTCCACTCTCTGCTTCGCTCAACATCTTCTCTAGAACAGTGGCTGAGATCCAGCAGAACACTGGGATTTGACACATAATAAAGAGGCTCCTTGATGACATCAGGTGTGAGATGATCCTGTCAGCCAGACTCTGATCCCTGATTCTCTTCCTGAAGTATTCCTCCTTCTGTGGGTCACTGAAGCCTCGTACCTCTGTCATTCGATGGACACACTCAGATGGGACGAGATCAGCTGCTGCTGGTCTGGAGGTGATCCAGATGAGAGCAGAGGGAAGCAGATTCCCCACAATGAGGTTCGTCAGCAGCACGTCCACTGAGGCTGGATCGCTTACATCACACAATCTCACATCGCTCTGAAAATCCAGAGACAGACGACACTCATCCAGACCATCAAAGATGAATGACACTTTATATTTACTGCTGGAAATATCCAGATGTTTTGTTTCAGCGAAAAAAACGTTAAGCAGATCTAAAAGGCTGAGGCTATGGTCCCGTATTAAATTGAGCTCTCTGAAAGGAAGTGGAAATATGAGATGAACATCCTGATTCTCTTTCCCTTCAGCCCAGTCCAGGATGAACTTCTGCACAGAGACTGTTTTTCCAATGCCAGCGACTCCCTTTGTCAGCACAGTTCTGATGGGTTTGTCTTGTCCAGGTAAAGGTCTAAAGATGTCACTGCATTTGATTGGTGTGTCCTCTGTTGCTGCTCTCCTGGACTGTGTCTCAATCTGTCTCACCTCATGCTCATTATTGATCTCTCCACATTCACTCTCTGTGATGTAGAGCTCTGTGTAGATCTCATTCAGGAGTGTCGGGTTTCCCTGCTTTGATGTTCCCTCATATAGACACTCAAACTTCTTTATCAGATTTGATTTGAATTTGTCCAGAACTTCACCAAGTTCAGATTCAATGCTTCAGAGCAGATTACATATTAAAACAAAGAAAAAGAAATGCTGGTCAGTGAATACAGTCAAGAATATTGACCTATATCAGTAAAGTGAATGTGAGATGTGTTTTCACCTGTTCTCTGTGAAGATGATTCTCTGCTCTGGTGTCCTGCATAGCTGTTCATTTACTGGTTCCTTCTGCTGTACTCTGAGGAAACAAGGACAAACTCACATTATCTTGAATTTGAAAGAACAAAACACTTAATACATTGAATATTACCAGAAAAACAGTTCTTAGAATTACAATTAGAGCACATTAAGTGCACATTACATACTCAATATAATGCATTATTCTTTTCCTACCTAATATTAGGGTGAAATCCAGTTTTGAATGTTTCTGGATGTCCCATGGACTGGTCACTCTTCATGGACACACAGCTGGGTCCTGCTGAGTCTGATCTCTCTTTCTGAATTGAACTTCAGTAAACCAGAAAGTTAATTATTTTGTTGTGTTATATGTGGAGATGTTGTGGTCATTGAGGTCCAGATTGGTTTATTTTTGCTTGGTTTACTAGATATGAATTTATTAAAGCAATGTGTCTATAAATAAATGATCTGGGGCCGGTTGCATAAATCTATTTAAGACTAGTCTTACAAATTAGTTGTCTAATTATTTTAATTATATTATTAGACTGGTATTTACTTTTTAAGTCGGTTGCATAAAATTTTAGATTGGTCTAATTTGAGACAAAAAAGTAAGACTGGTTCCCCCTTGGCTAACTCTCTTACAATCTATGTTGCCATAGAAACTAATAAACTGTCAAAAGAAAAATATGCTCTAGATTCACAAAAGTGCCCCGACTTTGTCTTGCGGTATGGCAAATTTTAATCTTTGGTTTTATGAAAGTTCAATAAGAAGAGAAAGAGTTTTCAAAGACAGTTCAAACCCATTGGAAGTACTTTGTGAAAAGGAACTGCTGGAGAAGCTAAGATTTCCAAGACATACAAGAACTAGCAATTGACTTGGCGGAGCATCTGAGGCCTGAAACTTCGAGAAATTTTAGCATCCCTCCACTGCTACAAGTATGTCTAGCTCTACGTTTCTTTGCCACAGAATGTTTTATAAATGCAGCTGCAGACTTAATTGGGGTACACAAGTCTACAGCATCAAGAATTATTCATCGGGTTGCTTGTGCACTGTCAGGCAGACTTCCACTTTTCCACTTTATCCGACTGATGTCTCTACCTTGAACAAGGTGAAGGCAGATTTTTTCAACATTGCTGAATTTCCAAATGTAGTAGGAGCCATTGATGGAACACACATTAGGATTCAAGCACCTTCAACTCATGAGCCATTGTTTGTTAATAGGAAAGGCTACCACAGTATTAATGTGCAGGCAATTTGTGATGCCAAACTCAGAGTGCTCAACTGTGTTGCTCGTTGGCCAGGATCAACTCATGACTCAAGAATTTTATTGAATTCCCAAATTCATGATGCATTTGAGAGAGGAGAATTGCAGGGTGTGCTCTTGGGTGACTCTGGTTATCCACTAAAACCCTGGCTTCTCACAGCCTTCTTGAACCCAGTCAGTGTGCCTCAAACTCGGTACAACACAGCCCATGCCAAAACAAGAAATGTTATTGAAAGGTGTTTTGGAGTCCTGAAACGAAGATTTCATTGTCTACATGCAGAGCTCAAAATGAAACCAGAAAGAGTCTGCAACATAATCTGTGCATGTGTTGTTTTGCACAACATGGCAAGGTAATAAATAAGTTTTTAACTGTAATTAAAACACCTAGCTACATATTCCCCAATGATTATAAATTACATGAGTAAAAGATCACTTTCCTTTTAATAGAAATCTTGCACTCCCAGACATAGAGGATGACCAAATTTTTGAAGAACCCACTTTGGAGATCGCAGAGGCAGGAGATGAAGATGGAACTGGGCGTTACATTCGACAAATGACTGTAGAAAACATTTTCTCAGTTTGACTGAGAAAAAAGAAAGAATTGATAACTTTTAAATGAATTGGACATATTATAATTTATTCATCGAGACAATACAAAATATTTGATGCATAGTATCAGTAAAAACAGCTGAAATACTATATAATCTTCAAATTACAACTACATTAACTTTCACTAAAATACTTCAAATCTCTTAAATATATCTAAAGATTCTGTATGTAAACATTAAATAAGAAGTAAATTCAAAATTAAATACCTGGAATTACTAAATACAATTATTTGACTAGTTCTTTGACAATGGTCATTGAGATCTATAGTTCATGTCCAAGTTTTTATAGCTCCAACTTTAGCTTAGTTTTTTCTAATTCTAGTTTTTCTATTTCTAATTTTAGTTTAGCCTCTTCCAGTGTTAAAGTATACTTCCTTTTCAAGTATATTGTTCATGGTTATCTTGCTTGTAGTGTCTTTCTGTGTCCCTGTGTCTGAGCCATGTCCCACAGGTGCCATTTGGGTGCTGTCCAAATCATCTTCTTTAAAAAAACTACAAAAAAAAAAAAAAAACAAGAACAACATTATCAAAATTAGAAAGTTTTGTTGTACTTTTTTTCTGCAAAAATGCACTACATACTGCATACTACTTACTACATACTACTTAAGTTTACTTGTAGTTCACTCATTTTAGAAAAAATAAAACATTTTACACATGCGCACACACACATACACGTTTACTTAGCTATCTAAATGGAGACACTGCATAGACTTCTATTGTTTTTATAGATAAACATTTTATAACTATATAACCCACACCCTAAACCTACCCATCACAGAAAATGTTCTACATTTTTACAAATTAAAAAAGAATATAGCCTATTGACAAAATAAATATATTGACAAAAGTAGTCTTTGATTATATAACCTATAATCTGAAAACACTGTCCTCAGCAAATAGTGATTGCACAAGCACTACATGGCATTGCAAATTAGCCTACTTTCGCTGACCTGTGTCCACGTATTATTTTAAACACTTAATCGGTTTTTAACTTAAAAACTGCATCATTGTAAGGAATAGTAGAGGATTAACTAACTTGGTGAATTATAACTCGTGGTTTAAAGACTGTAAGCATAACTTTACCTTCGCTATGTGTTGTTTGGTCCTGGCTCGTCACAGGCGCTTCATCACTTTGAGGCACCAATGTTAAAGTCACCTCGCAGTCTACTAGAAGATAAAAATTGGTACTCAACCCAAAACAGTAGTACAGTTTTTTAAAATGAAGCAAAAAAAAAAAAAAAATCACCATCAAAACATTATTACTCACAAGACTGTCCAAGCGGAGCTGATGCGACAGCGGTATCCTCCCCCGCTGCAGGTAACGTCCGGCCGGATACTCCGTTCTCCATCCCCCCGGGGATTCCCCAAAACATCGGAGATTCGTCTCCATATATTTCAATTATAATTTCCGTTGTCCTTTTCAATTTTGAAGTTGGCCCTCCCCCTGTTGCAGGGTTTTTTCGCTTGAATATTTCCTTTTTTGCCTCTTGAACCATATTTTTAAAACGTTTCTGAACGTCTTTGATGGATCGCGAGACAGACGTGTTGACGCTGTTTACTTTTTCAGTTATTGTGGTCCATGCCTTGTGTTTTTTTGCTATTGGCGTTGTAGTCGCTAAATTGATTCATTAAAGTGGATTTAGAAGCATTGTATTCCTCCAAAATACAAATATTTTCAGCGAAGGAAAATTGTGATGAGCGCCCACTGTTGGCCATTTTGTTTAAGTTGTTCAGCGTCTTATTTTTCCCACAAAGCAATGCAATATAGACAGTCTTACTTAAGATAGATGTGTGCTTATTTTATGCAACGATCTTTCTTCAGTGACTTTAGTTAGTCAGACTATTTTTTAGCCATTATCTTAAAGGTTCTCTAAGCGATCCTGAGCGGAGTAACTTCCTGTTGACGTTCGAAGTGTTGTCAAACACAACAGAGGCTAGCTAGACCTTCCCTCCGCCTCCTCCTCCTCCTCCTCCTCCTCCCCTCCGTGCTTCCTGAAACAGTCATGAACGCGCATTTAAAATAATATTTGTCGGTTATTGGCTGGAGCATGTTTATTATGATTCGTGGTCCAGGCTGCACCAGTTTGTTTTTGTTGCCATTTTTGGAGCTTGTGGCGACTACAGAGACCACGTTTTTTTACAGTGTGTTCAGGGGACAGGCAGCTATCGGATAGTGAGGAGATGTTTGCTGTATGTGACAAAAAATGTTTTGGCCTAAAAACGCGTGACAACGCTTAGAGGACCTTTAAGACTGTGTCTATGTTTATGCAACCGGCCCCTGATTTTGAATTGGGAAATTAAGTCAGTCTTCAAGTATTGGTCTTTTAAAAAGGTGGACAAATCATTCCTACTTTATATTAGGTGGCCTTAAAGGGTTAGTTCACCCAAAAATGAAAATTCTGTCATACTCAACATCCTGTCATTCCAAACCCGCAAGACCTTCGTTCATCTTCAGAACACAAATGAAGATATTTTTTTAATTAAATCTAAGAGGTATATGACCCGTCCATAGACAGCAATATAATAAACACTTCAAGGTCCAGAAAGCTACTAAAGACATTGTTAAAACATTCAATGTGACTGCAGTTCTGCAACCTTAATTTTATGAAGCAACGAGAATACTTTTTGTGTGCAAAAACAAAACAAAAATAATGACTTTATTCAACAATCTATTTTCTTCCTTGTCATTATCCTTAAGCAGGTGATGCAGTAACACAGTGAAGTTTTCCGTGTTTATGTCCAAATGCCGGCTCAGTATTGGCCAAAGCTGATCACGTGAGCATGAGCCGGCCAATAATGAGTCGGCTTTCTGACATAGTTATTTTTGTTTTGTATTTGCACACAAAAAGTATTCTCGTCTCTTCATAACATTAAGGTTGATCCACTGCAGTCACGTCAACTGTTTTAACAATGTCTTTAGTACCTTTCTGGACCTTGAAAGTGTTGATTATATTGCTGTCTATGGACGAGTCATAAAAAAATATTTCATAAAAAATATCTTAAATTGTGTTCTGAAGATGAACGAAGATCTTACAGGTGTGGAACAACATGAGGGTGAGTCATTAATGACAGAAACTTTAATTTTTTGGCTTCTCTGACCTTTAAACTACTATGTACTTACATTTAAATTAATCATTTGATACAATGCACTTATTGCATACATACATGTTTTTACATTGTACTTATATTTTAAAAAGTACCTGCATGTAATGACATCTATAATTAATTTCTGTAATTACATTATAATTACACTGTTGACCTTCCCTGACACCTTAACCCACACTTAACCCATACCACCAAAGCTTTCCCTTACTTTAACCATACATTGTACTTATTTTTTGATGTAAGTACATAGTAGTTAAGGCCACTTAATGTAAAGTGGGACCAAAATCTATAAATTAATGTCTTGATCTATAAATTAATACCTGATTATATGAACATCTATTTTTGAAAATAAAAATTATATTTTATAAAAATATATGAAATAAATATTATATTGTACGACAAAGAATTTTATAATTTTACTATCACAGGTAGAAAACATCAAATAAAATTAGTGTCTCTTTAATATTTCTTTTACCTTATATCAGGAGAAACTCTTTCATTATTGAATGATATTGGAAGTCCCATGGACTGGTCACTCTTCATGGACACACAGCTGGGTCCTGCTGCGTCTGATCTCTCTTTCTGAACTGAACTTCAGTAAACCAGATGTTATTAAAAATATATTAGTTATTTTGAGTCATTCAGTACCCTAAGAAAAGCAATATTGACTTAATTAACTTAATTAACAGTGATTAACTATATGATTGTACATGTCGTCACCTTGAAATTATATGGGTCTATCTGACATTTTTGTCAAAATTATTTTTTTAATTTTGGCCTTATATACTTGTCTTAAAGATTTCACCAAATATAACTTTTGTCTCAGCAGTTCTGGTACTGAATGAGAGAATCAAAATCTGCCCACAGAAGCACTATGATGGCCATAGGAGCTCTGGTAATTTAAAATGGTATATCTATGGACAACAAATTTGAAAATTCTCTTATAATTGTAGATACCTGATTTTTGATCTCTAATGGACTCTATGCATGATTGCTCAGATCTTTATTCCCTTCCCTTTTTTCCTGCATCCAACACATTGATTACTATACCTGATTGTTTGCTTACCATCTAAACTACCCAGACCTCAATATGTGGCCTTGCTATGAGGTGAGCAATGATATTCACTTCACCTGTGACTGAGATTTGATCAGAAATACACATTGATGTGCACAGAGTCCATTTATCCATATTATAGTTTCATTATAGTATATAGAATGCACTACTGAGACATATTTCTATGCAAGGTGCAAAACAAGAAGTAACATTATGGTGTCTTTAATATCTTTTACTTACCTAATCTTAGGAGTAACTCTTTCATTATTGAACGTTATTGGATGTCCCATTGACTGGTTACTCTTCATGGACACACAGCTGGGTTGTGGTGAGTCTGATCTCTCTTTCTGCATCAAACTTCAGTAAGACAGAAAGGAAGTTAGTCATATGATAATAAAAAAATAATTATTGTATGGATTATACAACATTTTTTGATCAAAGTAACTGTAGCAGAATAAGTCTCTGCAGTATTTCAAAGGACTTGTCTTGTGATTACCGCGGCCTAAATTGATTGAACTTTTCACACACTTTCAGGCTCTGTCTTACACCAAATTATAAGATGACACAAAATATATCACTAAATTTGCTTATGGGATTTTCCGACCAGCACATATGGGAAATGTTTGGTATAACACAGATATTATACTGGTCTAAAGTGACAAGATATGGGAACCAATCAAATTTCTTTCTGTACTTTGCTAGCTGTCAACTCAAAGGTGGACAGAGAACATGAAGAACATGAAGAGGTAACTGTTGGTAACATCACAAAAGCGAAAAACTTGTTTGCGAGATAAAATATGCATTTAAAATCATATTAAGAAATGACACAACCCAATTTGTTGTAAACCTCAAAGAGATGCATATATAGTTCATTTGAGCTGCTTACGTCAAGTACCAACAGTGCTTTAATGCAATTGAGAAATGTTTTCCCCAGCGCATTAACTTATATTGCACATATTTCCATTTCACAACAGTTTGGCATAATTATATAAACAAACCAAACTAAAACATGTATGATTGCATGTCCAACAGACGGAGCTCAACAGGAGATGGGCACAATAATTTCAATTAAAACATGCATTTTAATGCATCATAAAATTTACGCAATAAATTATATATTTATAATAGTAACAAGATCTTAATGCTCATATGGTCTTTGGGATCCGTCCGGACCCCATTTGATGTTTCCCTCATTAAAAACATTGTTCCCTTCATCTCAGTTGCATGAGATGAGTGTGAGTTTTGTTACAATATTTATCTAAACACACACACACGTTTTATGAAACAGGCCCCTGTTCATTTCTGCTTATTGCTATTGGTTTTATTTACATACTTTTTAATAATTTCTAATTCTAAAGTTAGTGATTTTGTTTTGTTTTTTTACAATTGATTTATTTATTGATTTATTTTTTTAGTGGCATTTTAGTTCTATTTTTGCAAATTAATGTGGCATTATTGCAAAATCAGACACTTTAAAACACTTTACAGTTTTTTTCAGTTGCTAACAAGCATTTTTCAATACCGAAACCACATTTTCAAAACTCTTCACACAGTCTGCATTACCAGCATGAATGTTGGCCAAACAATTAATCTCACCTACAAAACTCACTCAGACCAACATATAATTAAATAGAGTAAAGTATGTGTATTTGCCGTGCTGTCCGGGGGGAGGGCTTTGAGCTCTGAATTTTGGCCCAAACCCAGAGTACTCCCCCCGGATGTGGTAATGAGAGATAGAACTAGAAGTGAGGAGATTGGGTGGAGGAGGGATGCTGATAAACTGTCAATGAACAGAGGTAAGTCTGCAGCATATATACCTCTTGATTAATTAGCTGAATGCTTTCCTTTTGTGCTAATTAGGTTAATTATCTGCACCTGCTCCTCCTGAACTTTGTTAATAAAACATCAGATGGCTCTAGCACCTAGATCAGTGGTTCCCAAAGTGGGGGTCACGAGATGATTTCCAGAAACCAAACAAAAACCATGCAAATAAAAAAAAGCCATCAACCTTTCGATTTTCCTTCCCCTCGACCGTGACTCCTGAGATGATATGACAGATTAACGACATTATAGCATCAGCATCAGCTGCAGCAGGTCAGTTTACAGCACCATGTTAAACATTCAGACATGTGGTAATTCTTTAGGCTTTAAGCTTTGGATATTATTTTTGTCGAAATTAAACGTTGGTTAATATCGACCAAAAAAGACAACGCAGGGAGGCCAGCGGAGGAGAGCGGGGAAGCACCACCGTCATGCCTTTACATTTCATGTATGAATGTATAGCTGATATAAAAAACTGGATGACCAGTAATTTCCTACTACTAAATTCAGAAAAAACAGAGATTCTAATTTTTGGACCGCAAACTTCTTCACGCAATAATCTAGAATACTGTCTAACACTTGATGGCTGCTCTGTTAAGTCTTCGTCGTCAGCTAGGAACCTGGGTGTGCTCTTTGATACCAATCTTTCATTTGAAGGTCATGTTACTAGCATCTGTAAAACTGCATTCTTCCATCTTAAAAATATATCTAAACTATGACATATGCTCTCAATGAAAAATGCAGAACAGTTAGTTCATGCGTTTATGACCTCAAGGCTAGACTACTGTAACGCTCTACTGGGTGGTTGTTCCGCTCGCTTGATAAATAAACTACAGCTCGTACAAAATTCAGCAGCTAGAGTTCTTACTAGAACTAGGAAGTATGACCATATTAGCCCAGTTCTGTCATCACTGCATTGGCTTCCTGTTAAACATCGTATAGATTTTAAAATCTTGCTAATTACTTACAAAGCACTAAATGGTTTAGCTCCCAGTACCTAAGTGAGCTCTTAATACATTATAGTCCTTCACGTCTATTGCGATCTCAGAATTCAGGCCAGCTGATAATGCCTAGAATATCAAAATCAACTGCAGGCGGTAGATCCTTCTCCTATTTGGCACCCAAACTCTGGAACAATCTTCCTAGCATTGTTCGGGATGCAGACACACTCTGTCAGTTTAAATCTAGACTAAAAACGCATCTCTTTAACCTGGCATACACATAACACATTATCAATTTATCTTTTCAAATCCATTAAAGGATTATTAGGCTGCATAAATTAGTTCAGCCGGAACCGGGAACACTTCCTATAACACCAGATGTACTCGTTACATCAGAAAAAGAATGGCATCTACGCTAATATTAGTCTTTCTGTTTATCCCGAGGTTTACCGTAGTCAACCGTATCCGGGCCGTATCCAGCTGAGACCAAGGACCGGCGCCATGACACGACCACAACGCAGCCCTGAAGTATCAGCAGAGATCGAGTCAACTTGATCGTCCATTGTGAAGGCCTCATCGACACGACAGCCAGTGCCACAGTTCCTCAACAAACCGTCCATACCGGCGTGATGAATACGATCCTCAACTGGATGGAACTGAAATAAATACTTTGATTGTTGCGATCCTATCAGACTTATGATAGCAACCTGAATCGTAACAAAGCACTGTTCGCCAGAGGAGAACTGGCCCCCTGACTAAGCCTGGTTTCTCCCAAGGTTTTTTTTCTTTCTCCATTTTAACACCTATTTGCCACCTGTTTGCCACCTGATGTCACCTGTTGGAGTTTGCTGTGCAGCCACAATTATATACCAGTTATCAATGTAAAGCTGCTTTGACACAATCTGCATTGTAAAAAGCGCTATATAAATAAAGGTGACTTGACTTGACTTGACTTGACTGGCATCGTTATTTTGAGGGTTGTGGGCTGAAAAGTTTGGGAACCCCTGACATAGATCAATATCCTGAAACTAATTTACATAATCATTGAAGTATTTTTTTCAGAAAAAAAAATAATATTTCATATGCAAGCTAATGGTGTAGTTGAGTAACTTTGTGGTAAATATGTAAAAATGTACCACATATCCCCCAAAACACAGCATAAAAATATAGTTTAGAAGCAAATACATTTTTTTATATCATTCGTATTAAATTTTTTAAATATTAATTTATGCAATTGCTATGTAAATGTGTGGGGTATATTTCTTATTTATGTATGTGTGTACAGCTGGTGTTGTACTCTCCCAGGTTTAGGAAGCTGTCCTCTGTAAAATGTGCTGTACACAAGCTAATGTTTGGGTTGTACTGCTCAGGAACAGCGTAATAAATAATTCTTTACCACTGATTCCTGATCTGTTTTTAGAGAGTCAAACAAAAGGGTTTTGCTTTCGCATCCAAACACACATCGTCTCCACAATTCACTGCCTTGCCTTCTCTTTTTGTGTATGTCTTTGGGCGCCGTTATGCTAATATGTCACGTTGTGACGTAGACGTTTGCGGAAGTAATACCTGGACTTCCATCAAAGTGTTTTAGACAGGTCTGGATCAGTGTTCTCTATTAAATAGAATAAATCCCTTTTTGGGAGATTATCAGCTTTGTAACTTTGAAGATAATATACATGCACAAACATTAAAATGCATTATATACTTTAAAAAAGTGTAATTTACATTTAGGCCCTTCAGTAAATAACAGTAACATGTTACTGTATTCAGAGGACTGAGTGTGTGTTCTTGAAGAACATTCTCTGACCTGTTAAACGCTTAGATTGTGCCATTGCTTTTCCTTATTATCTATAATTCACTGATTTTAAACTAACTTTTGTTTTACAATGGTGGACAAACAAGCTTATATTGTATGTAACACTTTTTACATACTGTACTATAACATATAAACCTTTTGCCACACAATGCAAAGCATTCAAAAATATATGGTATTAGCTATGTGTCGCAGTTCTCTTCTGTCACGGACTCCATCTCCCATCATCCTCCATGTCTCACACCTGCACGCACTTCCTAATTAAAGGCAGGGTAGGTAAGAAATTTTGTTCCAAATTTGTTTAAACTTTCTATATATATCCATGCATAATTAAAATGTAAGAACTCTGATAAAAAGAGTATAAAAATCGAGTGACTCTAGACCGTTTAATCTGTATTAAACACAGCTCATTATTTCCATCCGGGACGAAACATAGGATTGGCTTAGGCAGCTGTCACTCTCTCGCAACTATGGCAACCACCCTTTTGCCACACATGACCTGCCCACTTGCGCGCGCACGTTTGATTTGGGGAATTCAAGAGGCATGGATCCTAGGAATACCAAAACAATGGCAGAGAAACAGCAAGCAAAATTCACAGTACCGGCCTATGCAGTTAGTGAAGGCAAACCAGGCAAAAAAGGAAGACAGTAACAGTACAAGAAAAGGCAATGAACAAAAAGTCTTTGGATAAACAAAGAAATAAAACGCGAGTTAATATCGGCGTGGCTCTCCAGCGATGGCGAGAACTGAGGGAACTCAAGGGGCTGAAAAGTGACTCCTTGATGGCTTTATTTCTGCTGGACAGGTAAATCTTTCTTTTTGTATTTTGATCATACATATTTTTTGTTTATTTTTTCATGAAGCATGTGTCATTAGCACACGTAGCTGCGTAATATAGCTAACATAACATTACTTAGCGAGTCGTAGTAGAGACGATAAATAATCTATAGGCCTAGCTCAAGATGATAGCTATAGTGTTGAATTGTGCATATTTTTGCTTTAGATAACTAAATACATGTTTAACAGATAGTAGGCCTAACGTTACTCCGCATCTAGGAACTTTTCCTAGAACTATATTTACCCTCTGTCTAACTCTTTTACCATGTTCACCTGTAAGTTTACCTGCACGTTTTTTTTCGCCTTTGTTTTGTTTTTATATTCTCTACCTATGTTTACTGATGTCTTTATCTTGTATCTGTGTGTGTCGTACACACTTTGTTGTATGTGTGTGTTATTATTTTGTGTCTGCAATGCAGTTGTGAGTTGATATTTGAGTGTATGTTACTCTGTTTATCTGTAGAACAACGTATATGTTATGAATCTTACACGAAATTCATCTTCATCACAGTGTAAATGATGGTAATGGAAAAACGTGTATCATGCAACCTGTTTTTAGCTTTGCCTTATAGATAACTAACTCGTTAGCGAATTAAATTATGTTTATCTTCATAATTATAAAGTTATTTTTATTACATGTGATTCTGACATGATGTCACTACATGCACTGTGCTCCTTCCTCTCCTCTCGTCTCAGGTAAATAATGCGTCTTCCAGCTCAGTGGTCGGAGTCGCACGTTCATGCGTTTTGGGGGCGTGGCTTTGGAAGGAGCCCAGAAGGGAGGGGTGGAGTGAATGGAAATAATGAGCTGTCTTTAAAACAGTCGTGAGAGGTCTACAGACACTCGATTTTTATACTTTCTTTTTCAGAGTACTTACATTTTAAATATGTATTGATATATAAATAAAGTTTAAACAAATTTTGAAAAAAAAGTTTTTTATACATTTTTTACCTACCCTGCCTTTAACTCCCCATCATCACGGATTCCCCGCACCTGGACCACTTATCACTCCCTTTAAATAGACTCACTTCCCTGCACTCCTTGTTTGTTCTATTGTTTGCTATGTGTGTTTGGTTTATGTCTTGATCCTTTGCTTAATAAATACCCTGGTTTTGTAGAAGTCTGATGTTGCTTCATCTTTGATACGACCAAACTGTAACACTATGTAGCTCAACAGCATATAAGATAAAGAGGAATTAAAAAGTAAATAAAAAGGGCATGGAACCTTAAATCCCAACTAATTCCAATTGTGTCATTGGTTCAGTTCATGTCATCAATCTCATTCCAGTCAGGCAACAAAAGGTGGAAAATCTTGATTTTCTGTATATTTAGAGCCTGTAAGACCCACTTTTTGATGGTGTACCTGCATTCTGGAGCACAATCTCCATCTCTCAGTTTATTTGAAACATTCATGGTTCAGTCCTCCTGGAGCAGCACAGATGGACCTGATGAGCCTGATGTCCTCCTCTGACCCTGAGTGGAAGAGACACACACACAGCTTCAGAACTGTAATATTTGGATTAGTTGTGGTGGATGTTTCACAAAAGACCTTCATGGTTAAAACCGCAAGACTGTGTTTACTAAAAGTTGTAGGAAAGCCTATTTTTCTCATAAAAAACAAACAAGCAAACAAAATCATCCAAAACATCCTCACCCAATTAACAAATTAAATCAAGCAAATCATTTTGTTTGAAATCTTACAGCTGTTCAATTTTGAGTATTTTGTTAAATACGTGAAGTAAAATGAAGTTTATTAGATGAAGTTTATTAGATCCAATACCCACTAAACTACTGAAAGAATTGTTACCTGTAGCACAAGAGCCTCTTCTCAATATTATCATCTCGTCTCTATCTCTAGGTCACGTCCCATGACCGTTCAAGCTAGCAGTTATTAAGTCTCTCATTAAGAAACTACAATTACATCCAAATGTATTAGCAAATTACAGACCCATTTCAAATCTTCCATTTATGTCTAAAATACTAGAAAAGGTTGTGTTGGCCCAATTGTACTCCTTTTTGCAAAAAACGCTATCTATGAAGAATTTCAGTCAGGATTCAGATCTCATCATAGCACAGAAACTGCTCTCATTAAAATTACAAATGACTTACTTCTAGCTTCTGTCCCTGAATACAAAATTACACTGGTATTCAGGGACAGGCATTACGGTGGTTTAGATCGTACCTATCAGACGGTCACAATTTTGTTTATTTAAATGGGAAAAAATCGATAACGAGATAATGATTGTAAACTATGGAGTGCCGCAAGGATCAGTGTTAGGCCCTCTGCTATTTTCAATCTACATGCTGCCACTCGGCAATATTATAAGAAAACATGGAATTAGTTTCCACTGCTATGCCGATGATACTCAGTTATATATTTCAACACAACCAGATGAAATCTCTAAATTATCCAGTCTGACAGAGTGTGTTAAAGAAGTAAAACATTAGATGACTAGTAATTTTCTTCTATTAAATTCAGATAAGACTGAAGTATTACTTATTGGGCCAAAAACCTGTACACAGAATCTCTCAGACTACAATCTGCATTTAGAAGGATGTACTGTTACTCCATCCTCAACAGTTAAAGACCTGGGTGTTATATTAGCAACAATCTCTCTCCGTTTCCCTTTGTTCACTCGCCCGCCGCTCTCATCGCTTCTCTGGAGCAATTTAGTAATTATTTGGTTATAAGTTTAATTTGCATTTTTGTGCTTTCGTTGCTCTATTTTACATGTGTTTTTCTTTGTGATTATTTTCTTATAGGCTATTATTTAATCGGTAACGGGTAGAGATAGGCATTCTTTGTTTCCCTAGCTACCTGTTTACTGTTATTTCATTTGTTGTTATTCGTTAGATCATGTTTGTAAATATTTGTGAAACAAAGGCCCTTAATGGTTTTACCTTATGTGTGCTTAACCGATCTTCTATCGCCCTACAATCCTTCACGCTCTTTAAGATCACAAAACTCTGCACTTCTGGTTGTACCTAGGATATCCAAGTCCACTAAAGGAGGGAGAGCGTTTTCACATTTGGCTCCGAAACTCTGGAATAGCCTTCCTGATAATGTTTAGAGCTCAGACTCGCTCACCCAGTTTAAATCTAGATTAAAGACACATGTGATTAAACATCACAACGTGATGTTTAGAAACCTCATGATGGACTATTTTATTTATGATCTTGTCAATGACAGCAGCCCAAATTACTGTCTTTTTGTGTGTTTTGATGTATATATTGCTGAGGAGTTATTTTCAGCCATGCATTCGTTAGCCAGCAGCGCTATTAAGAGTATGGGTCGGGTTTTATAGTATTTGCTTTATTCCAGTCACGTCATTGTCATAGCTTATGTTTTAACCTTGATCCATCCTGTCTGCTTGTACTGAGCTGTATGTAACTATAAAGCTCTATTATATTGGAATAAAGTGTATTACATTAAGTGAGATGAAATGTTAAATTTTACATTGTTTGGCAAAAAGTTGATGATATAATTTAAATATTTCAAATGTGAAATATTTTTAATTATATATATAGTCAGTGAAACATTTTTCAATGTTTATTAAACTTTGTTAAACACCTTTGCTGAAGCATTGTCTGTTTTCTTGCAGTTTTTTTGTCTTAAAATGTCTTAAATATTACAATACTAAGGCTTAAAGGTCAAATACTCAATTTAATTGATGGAGTCTTAATTACAACAATAAACATTACCATGTTATTTCAGCCATACTGATGTCTAGAGAGAAATCCATTGTAAATGTCCCACTTTCTGAGGAATAAAGTCCTGCTCAGATGTGTCACAGTAGCTGATTTCTGTCTAAACTAAAGGAAACTTAAACTTAAATGGTTCCTGCAATAATGTGTTAAATTATCCATTATATTCCTACCTAAATTTAACGTCTGCACTGGACAAAAGATGTATCACTGCCTTTAATGCTTAACTTGAACAAGAAAAAAAATATTCATTAAAATATCAAATAAATGTCATAAAACCAATTAAATTGAACTTTGTCAATACATCGTTACAACACTAATTTTGTTTTAAAACAAATGATAAGCAAACTGTTTGTGTTTCTTAAAAAATATTGCTTAATTTTATGCCAGATAGAACCTTATAATTCCAAGCGAAAGTGTTTTTTTTAGAATTAAAGGTTCCATCTGCATTTGACCTGTTCCAAAAATCTCCATTTACAAATATGAGAGGATTTTGATATTGTACAGTTTGAACACATTTAGGGTCCCTGTCATTTTCATGTATGAAAGAAACTTGTTTCCCATATAATTTTTTTTTTTTTTTTTTTTTTTTTTTGCTATATGGAATGCAAAAACTTTAAATCTCAATATCTCAAAACTGCTCAGAATGCAGTTAGAACCTCATAATTCCAAGGGGATGAAATGTTCTATACAACACTGAACCACAATTTCTTTAATAAAATAAAACATTATTTTTTAATTATCACCTTAATTTTTTTTAATGAAAATTACAAGATCCATGATTCATATTTTACAGTAAAAAATAATAAAATTTAAATTCTATTATTTTATTACAGTAATCAAATTAAGTAAATTATTAAATAAATGAGTAAATAAAGTAGGTAGCCTAAATAAACAAGTAACACTTAAGGTTTCCTCTACAGTGGACATGTCTGAAATCAAAGCCCTGTTTCGTAACAAACTTGTATTTTGATTTGAAACCCATAACATTTTCCTAGATGTTGATTTATGACAAACAATTTGACAGTCATATGTAAATGATAATAACAAAATATGCTCATTTTCATAAGGGTGTTAAATTGTTAGTCATTTTTAAAGACTAAGGAGAGGGTGTGGTCATGGTGATCCTCCAAACATTTGGTTTCTCTGAAAAGCCCTGAATCTGCTTCTTTACAGGACATTAAAAGACTTAAACTGTGACAACATGTAAGGTCTCAGAGAAATTCTTTAATTAAATACAATGTTCTCTACAGAGGACAAAACTCCATAGCTGGGTGTCAGGAGGATAGACCTATATAAATAAGTTTCTATATTTGCGTATGCAGTAAAAGGCATTAATATTCTGAGACGAAAATGGTTAAGACGCGTCTGAAAACTCACCGAGATCAAAAAGTCTCCATTCGTAGATTCCTGCTTGAGCACTGTAGACGTATAGAAAGGACGTTTATTTTTCTAAAATGTAAAATAATCTCCCATCAAAATGGCGAAATGCCTGTTTTACTTTTACTTTTTTGGTTTCACTTCTCAAGTTTTAGGCTACTACATCAGCAACAGGGAAAACAGGGATCGTCTCCATTTTATTGTCCTTCCTTGGTTCCGGGTTTTCCCCCTCTCATTCTGATCGTGTGAACTGTAGGCTACACAGTTTTTTTTTTTTTTTTTTTTTTTTTTGATGAGTTGAAAATAAAATCTGAAGTTTGAGTCTCTTTTTAGGATCGGGAGAAGTTGCGTAAGCTCAAGAGATAATTATTCTAGCTTCATTCTTTGTCTGTTTACAGACAAATCCGGCATATGCTTTCAAAGATTCCCAAATCGTGGAAGAGCTCTCGTGCAGGGACGGTAAGTTTTAACAGCTTTAATTTTGAAGGTTCAGTTTGTAATAATTTTAAGTTTTAGTTTAGTAGTTGTGATAGATAGATAGATAGATAGATAGATAGATAGATAGATAGATATAATTATCATTGTCTGATTCGTTTACTTATTCATTATTAGAATTTGGGTATTTATTAGTGATGTGCTAATTTATTAGGCTAAATATTAAAATTAATATTAAAATTAAAATAAAGTAATGCATAATATCGTCAGCTCTTAAGTAGCTCTCGCAGCCTGACGCAGTGTGTGGTGGGCTGTAACACTGTTAACCATCAAGAAGTTCATTTCTCTTGGAGTTTTTTCTATTGTATCTAAGATACATCATGAGGATGAAAGTCAGAATGCTGGAGCAGCTGTTTCCTGAGTGCAAGTATAAAGCAGGATGCTGACTAGGTGAGCTGAAGAAAGTTAATAGCTGAAGTACTGACTGAAAGACGATGGCTGGCATGGTGGGATCCGTGGCACCATTTGATAATAATTCACAATCATTGGAGGAGTATTGTGAAATATTGAAGCATTTCTTCATGCCAAATGATGTTGAGAAACCAGAGAAAAAACAAGCCATGTTGAGCTGTGTTGGAGCGCAGACACTGATGAGGAATTTAGGGTGCGTTCACACTTGTAGTTCGGTTCGTTTGGTTCATTTGGTCCGGACCAAATAAGAAAAAAAAAACATTTAGTTTTTGGTCCTGGAACAACATTCTAGTCTGAAAATTTAGTCTTAACCCTATTCCTACCCCTAAACTTAACCCTACCCATAAGTTATCTAAAAAAAAATCAGAGGGAAATGATAGATGAATAACACTGATGTAGAAGATGATTTTAAGCCTAAACTTAAAATAAACTGTAAACTTGTCCCTCAAATCTGATTGGTTGATTTGAATGTTGTTCCAGGATCAACAAAAATGTTGACCCAGGAACATGTTGAACTCAGCAATATCAGGTTATGCGTTGCGTTCATATATAATTCGAACCGCACCAGAGTTCGTTTGGAAGCAGACCGAGAACCATCTTTTCAGCGGTCTCGGTCCGCTTGTTTGGTGCGCACCAGGGTTCGGATGGTAGCGTTCACATATGTTCAAATGAACCGCACTAATCGAGCAATCGCACCAGGGTTCGTTTTAATCGAACCAAACATGACAAGTGTGAACACACCCTTATTGAGTCCTTTAAGACCAGGAGCAAACACCTCTGTGAAGTTGGCACCCCATAAAACGAAATAATCCCCAAAACTATGTCATTCGTTTGTGCTGAGTTGTGCCGCAAAAACGCATGTTTGTGCTGGTTTGGTGTTCGAGATATTGAGCATTATTTTTTTGGTCATGCAACATCATTCTCCACCCCACATCTTTCAAATCGCTTCAAACTGGTGCCATTCATTCGTGCTCGATTTGTGCCGTTAAAACAAACACTAACTGTTTAACTTCGACAGATATAACAAATATAATATGGGAGTTGTGACATCACTCTCCACCCCACTTCGTCTAAATCGCACGAAACTGGTGTTGTTGGTTTGTGCTTGATTTGTGTCAGTTTGTGCCATTAAAATGATCACTGCAGGGACGTGCACTGACATTTTGAGGGGCAGGGGCTCAAGTGAAAAAAAAGGGCACTTAATTGCCCTCTAATTTAAAAAAAAAAATAAACAAAATGTTAAATATATTAACACAACTTTGACTTCCTTACCAATTTATTTTAATCCCCTCACACTCACGCAATTGTTTCATACTCCACAGATTTCTACAAAATAATCAGTTCACACAGAGACAATGTTCTTGTTTTGTATTCACTTGGTTTGTCACAAGAGAAGGCAACAGCAAAGCAAACTATGCTACAGTGTGCATGTTTTCCACTTTACTATTTTCAAGTAGCTATATATAAATGACTGCACCAAGGAGAGGGACATAGTTTCCCTAATAATTTGTTTTGCACAAATCAATAAATCGTTTTAATTTTTTGCATGTTATTGGAATACTTCTTTGGACAATTTTAAGATTTTGGTCCATTTTTGCTGCCATGTCTTTTACTCTAATGGAAAGAAAACTTCCAAAATACACATTTAGATGGTATTTGTTTTAAGCCTACTACCTCCGTCTGTTTGCATGCATAGATTTCTTCTAAATTAACCAAAACAAGCTAATCTGCATATTTAAACACACAGTGTTTTTCCCCTGAAATATTCAAGTACATAATATATATTATAACAAAAGCCTGCAGAGGGCACCAAAAGCCTGCTTATTGTTGTTGTTACACAGCAAGATCAAATCCTTGTTCCCTTTCGATACTTCACTCGTACTGCGTATGGGGAAAGGTCTCCCTTTTTCCCCGCTGCTGAAGCCTTTTTCAATAACGCAGTGTAACTGCATCGTCATTGGTTCACTCATAGACAAGTTGTTGAACCAATGACGGCGCGGCATAGCTGCGCGACCTATGGCGACAAAGCGCGCGAATATTCCCGCCGAAATGGGCGGGGTTAGGGGCTATATAAGCAGGCGTTTCGCCATAGGATTTCAATGTTTTCTCCTTCAGCGACGACCTCTACTTCTCTTCGCTGATCTCCGCCTGAAGCCGAAGAAGCTCGCCGCCTTCCTGACAGCTCTCGCCGCCGTCTGAAGAGGCTCCCGCAGCGGACTCGCCTGGACTCGCCGGTTGAGGACAGCGCCGGCGTCCTCACTGACTGCAGCTTCTGCGCCGTCGTCGAGCCGCCGCCTCCCGCTTCCCGCTCCCGGCCGCTTCCTGTGCGTCCCCTGCCGCCATCCGGCGCGCCGCCTGAGAGCTTCACCCGCGGCTTAACGCCGCTCTAAAAGAGCTATTTCAGCGGTTTTCACCGCTTCTAGAGCTTCCGCGGCCCTCGCCGCTCTACAAAGAGCCACCCAACTGCCGTTTTCACAGCACCGGCGTCTCACGATGCCCCGTCACTCATGTGCTACGTGCAGGGCCCCCCTGCACGATAGCGACAGTCACAGCGAGTGTGTTGCCTGCCTGGGCAAGCCCCATGCGGACGGCGCGCTTGCTGGAGACTCATGCCCGCACTGCGAGTGCATGAGTCTCAGTTCCCTGCGCTCGCGGGTCGCCTTCTTCACGGAGGGCGATCTCGCCGCTCGCGCCTCCCGTCTCCTTCCTCTGCGAACCGGCCAGGAAGAGACAGCAAGGTAGAGCGACTCAGCGCCCGGAGTTAGGCGAGCTCACGCCGGCCCAGCCCCCGCGTGCCTCGCCTTCTCCTCCGAGGGAACTCTCTCCCGTCCTGTTCTCTCGCCCTGAGCAGCGTCCCTCTGCCGAAGCAAGTGACCTCGCCTCATTCGGAGGAACAGACGACGAGCAGGATGACTCCATGTCACTTGCGGCTTCCGAAGCGGAAGGATGGGCTGGCGAGCCGGATGACCCTGCTCCCCCGCCTCCCTTGGAGCCCATTGAGCACGGCCAGGGCATGGATGCCGAGCTTTTCCGCATCCTGTCCAGAGCCGTGGAAGAGCTGGACCTCGAGTGGGCCCCTCCAGAGGAGCCATCTCGCGGCCGCCTGGACGAGTGGTTCCTGCCAGGCCGCCGCCAATCACCTCGCCAGCGCTCAGCACCCTTTTTTCCTGAGGTCCACGAGGAGCTCACGAAGTTGTGGCGCGCTCCGTATTCCGCCCACCTTCACACAACGCACCGCTCCTCCCTCACCGCCGTCGACGGCGCCGAAGAGAAGGGATACGAGCACCTGCCACCCCTAGACGAAGCGGTGGCTGCTCACCTCTGCCCTCCCGCTGCTGTGGGATGGAAGACCAAGAGGGCCCTTCCTTCCAAGCCCTGTCGGACCACCTCTACTTTGGCTGGACGGGCTTACACCTCGGCGGGCCAGGCTGCCTCCGCGCTCCATACAATGGCCATATTTCAGGTCTTCCAGGCCAAACTCCTCCGCTCGCTGGACGAGTCTGGAATTGACGCGCCGGCTTTCAAGGACCTTCGCAGCGCCACCGACCTTGCCCTGCGAGCCACGAAGGCTACGGCCCAGGCCATCGGGCGTTCCATGGCCAGCCTGGTAGTGTTGGAGCGCCACCTGTGGCTCAACCTAACGGAGATCAAGGACCTGGATAAGACGGCCTTCTTAGACGCCCCGGTCTCTCCCTCTGGTCTCTTCGGGCCTGCAGTGGACGGCTTCACCGAGCGCTTTACTGCTGCGCAGAAATCGTCTCAGGCTATGAGGCATTTCTTACCGAAGCGCTCCAGCTCTGCTTCTGCGTCCAGCCGCCCCAGGACTGTGCCGGCTCAGCAGAACAAGCCAGCTCCACCCGCAACACAGGCAGCGCCACCCAAGGAGCATCGCCAGCGCTCGCGCCCTGCGAAGCGCCCTCCCTTCCCGAGACACCAGGGACCCCGGCCCAAGATTGTGCTGGACCCGGTGCCTCCGAAGTCGTCCTGATTCGTCAGGACTGGTTCTGCTCGCTGGACCTGAAGGATGCGTATTTTCACATCTAGATAGCCCCCCGTCACAGACGATTCTTGAGATTCGCATACGAGGGAGTGGCGTACCAATATACGGTCCTGCCCTTCGGGCTGTCTCTGGCTCCTCGCACTTTCACCAAGTGCATGGACGCGGCGCTTTCCCCTCTGAGGCAAATGGGAATCCGGGTCCTGAATTATCTCGACGACTGGCTCATTCTAGCCCGTTCGCGAGCCGAGCTGGAACACCACAGATCCGTGCTCCTCAGCCATTTACAATGTCTGGGTCTCAGGGTCAACTTAGCCAAGAGCTCGCTGTGCCCCACCCAGCGAATCTCGTTTCTAGGGGCAGTTTTCGACTCAGTCCGCATGACGGCAGTAGTCTCGCCGGAGCGTGCTCTAACGATTCAGCAGCTCACGGCCTCAATCAAGAACAAAGCCTGTCTCCCTCTGAAGTTTTTCCAGAGGCTACTAGGGCTGATGGCTTCCGCCTCCCCGGTGCTGCAGCTCGGCCTTCTTCGGATGCGGCCTCTTCAGTACTGGTTGAAGTTCCGGGTTCCTCCCAGCGCCTGGCGGCACGGCCGCTTATGTCTCAAAGTCAATCAGGCCTGTCTTCTAGCCCTGAAACCTTGGATGGACCCTATGTGGTTCAAGCGCGGAGTACCCTTACAGGCGGTCTCACGAAGGACGGTGCTCTCAACGGACGCTTCCAACTCGGGTTGGGGCGCTGTGTGCGAGGGCAGACCGGCCTTCGGCTCGTGGAGTCACGAGGAAAGCCGTCTACACATCAACTGTCTAGAGATGCTAGCAGTGATGAAGGCCCTTCAGTCTTTTCAGGCTCACTTGACAGGACGTCATGTTCTAGTCCGATCGGACAGTATGACAGTGGTGTCATATTTAAACCACCAGGGCGGTCTCTCGTCCAGCCGCTTATGCGCTCTGGCGAAACGTCTTCTGGAATGGGCTCTTCCGAGGCTTCAGTCGCTCAGAGCGACTCATGTTCCTGGCAGGAACAATCTGGGTGCAGACATGTTGTCACGGAGCAACATCCCCTCCGACGAGTGGATGCTCCACCCCCAAGTGGTCCTCAAGATTGGGAGTTCTTCGGAGGCAGAGATAGACCTCTTCGCCTCAGAAGACAACTCTCATTGCCCAACATTTTCTCGAAGGAAGTCGATGCTCTGGCCCATACATGGCCCAGCACGCTCCTTTACGCCTTCCCTCCGATCGCACTGATCCCTCAGGTCATCAGGCGCATCAGAGAAGACCAACACAGAGTCCTTCTGGTGGCCCCGCTCTGGAGGAACCAAGTTTGGTCCTCGAGCTGTTCAAGCTCTCCCTGAGAGCCCCGTGGCCGATTCCCTGAGACGGGACCTCCTCTCTCAGGCAAACAGAACGATCTGGCACCCACACCGGAGCTTTGGGCTCTGCACCTCTGGTCCCTCGATGGGAGCCGACCAGCCTCCCCGGGGACGTCCTAAATACATTTCTCAGGCTAGAGCCCCGTCCACGAGACGCCTCTATGACCAGAAATGGTCTGTCTTTGTTGATTGGTGTTCCTCACGCAACATAGACCCTGTGGAGAGTGACGTATCCTTCATACTGTCTTCCTCCAAGAACGCTTGGAAATGGGGCGCACCCCTTCTACTCTTAAGGTTTACGTAGCAGCCATTGCGGCGTTCCATGCTCCCATTGCTGGCCAATCAGTGGGACGTAACGGCCTTATAATCCGTTTCCTGAGGGGTGCTAGGCGATTGAATCCTCCTCGCCCCCTCACCGTTCCCACTTGGGACCTCTCGTTGGTCCTCAGGGCCTTAAAGGGAGCCCCCTTTGAGCCAATGGGTTCAGCCGATCTCAGGCCCCTAACGCTAAAAACCGCTCTGCTGTTAGCACTGGCATCGGTTAAGCGCGTTGGCGATTTGCAGGCCCTCTCTGTGAGCCTTGCATGCCTTGAATTTGGGCCTGGAGACTCGAAGGTCGTTCTGAAACCTAGGCATGGCTACGTTCCTAAGGTGCTCTCAACCCCGTTTAGAGCTCAGGTCATCTCGCTTTCTGCTCTTCCTCCCTCGGCGGATGAACGAGAGCTAGAGCTACTCTGCCCAGTCAGGGCATTGAGGACCTATGTAGAGCGATCGCAGCCTTTCAGGCAGTCGGATCAGCTCTTTGTTTGCTTTGGTGGCCGCACCAAAGGGTCTCCGGTCTCAAAACAGCGCCTTTCCCGTTGGATAGTAGACGCTATTAACCTGTGCTACTCCTCACTGGGTGCAGACTGCCCCATAGGAGTCAGGGCCCACTCCACTAGAGGAATGGCTTCCTCGTGGGCTTGGTCCAACGGAGTTTCCATTCAAGACATCTGTGAGGCGGCCGGCTGGTCTTCGCCGTCCACTTTTGTCAGATTCTATCATCTCGATGTCCCGACCTTGCAAGCTCGGGTTCTTTCGGTGTGATTAGGCGGCCTCTGGCGAGTTCCGCCTCACACAACCGCAGGAATTATTTCCTTAAGTGTAACTAGGGTTCGATTAAGGCTTTGCCTTCTCGCTTGTCTTTTGGACCCACTCCCATGTGTCCAATATCAGGCTGTATCGTTCCCAGCCGTGGCACGGCGTGGTTGAATTCGTTCCCCATACGCAGTACGAGTGAAGTATCGAAAGGGAACGTACTCGGTTACTAACGTAACCTCGGTTCCCTGAGATACGGAACGAGTACTGCGTCACTTGCCGTGCCACGAGGCTGCGGCTTCAGGGTCGTCGCTTCAGTCGATTACACTGAAATCCTATGGCGAAACGCCTGCTTATATAGCCCCTAACCCCGCCCATTTCGGCGGGAATATTCGCGCGCTTTGTCGCCATAGGTCGCGCAGCTATGCCGCGCCGTCATTGGTTCAACAACTTGTCTATGAGTGAACCAATGACGATGCAGTTACACTGCGTTATTGAAAAAGGCTTCAGCAGCGGGGAAAAAGGGAGACCTTTCCCCATACGCAGTACTCGTTCCGTATCTCAGGGAACCGAGGTTACGTTAGTAACCGAGTACGTTTTTGGCCAGCCAGCATAAACATTTTTTTAAAAAATAAAATATAATATTAGTTAAATAATAATATACAGCCATTGCATTTTCTTCAACAATAATATGTGGACATTAAAACATGAACACTCAGAGTGAGGGTTTAAACTTTTGATGTATTCTCCTGTGTTAGCGTAGAATTAAGAATGATAGCATGCTGTATTGTGATTTTTAAATGGAAAACTGTCTAATAATGCAGTTCATGGATTTGTGTCTGTGGAATGCTCCTCGTCCGGTATTGACAGCCCTACAGATATCTTTCCTATGGTTCAAAACACAATTGAAATTATAATATAAAAAATTGCATTAGTATTAAATCAGGCAGATGCGTTGCTGGTGGTCAAATTAATGCGGTATTAAACATATAAATAATCTCACCCTTAAATAGCCAAAGATTTCACATGTTTGTGAACATGCATAGGCTACCTGAAAAAGATGCACAGGATTCATCTGCTTTTTCTTTTTAACTTCACATCGCCAGACAGCTGTTGTCTTTTCCCGGGCATAGTTGTATTAAGTTGTCAGCCAGCAGCAAACACAAGGTGGGGCACGCGAGCATGCGGAAATGAATGGCGTGTCACGGAGGGAAGGCATCTGAACTCGACAAAGACGATCTGATTTATAGTAAAATTTTAATTCAGTAAATATATATGTTTGGCAGGGAAGCTGTGCAGGAATATATATTCATTTATTTAAAAAAAAAAAAAAACACCCCAGAAAAAAGAGCACTTTCTCTCGATGAAGAAAAAGGGCAAGTGCTCAAGCCCCCTTTTATGTCTATGTGCGCACGTGCCTGCAACACTGTATCTATTTCCCATCTTTAGTAATAACAAATATAATTCGGGAGCTGTGACGTCACTCTCCACCCCACTTTGCCTAAATTGCATGAAACCACTGCCATTTGTTTGTGCTTGATTTGTGCCGTTAAAACAAACATTGTAACTAAGACCTCTTCTTAAATATAATGCAAAAATGAACAGTTATGTAACTATGTAAAGACCGGTGTCGTTCGTTTGTGCTCGATTTGTGCTGTTAAAATGAACATTCTATTTATTCGCCCTCCATCCAAATTGTTCCAAACTGGTATTGTTCGTTTGTGCTCGATTTGTGCTGGTTTGTGCAGTTAAAAGAATTTAATTCCCAATCTTCCACCACCAAACAGAATTGTCCGTGATTTAGTGCACGCACAAGAATAAAACTAATGTTATGCCAGTTTATGCAATTGCTTGCAATGACAGATTATGTCAGGTAAAAGGGGAGAAAACATTCTGCAGATGTTTAATGTTGTGTGTGCTGGCTTTATTTCTTCAGCAACTTCAAGTTTAACAGACTTTTGTGTTTTGTACATACCGTTTTGTTTATATTCACGTGTGGCTTTATTGCACCCATTCTGAGACTTTTTTTTCTGTGATTCACAGTCTTTAAATCTATATAATTTGTACTGTCATTTGATTTCTATACTAAAGTATGTATGAATAAATTGTACTATTTCTTTTTCACTAGTGCCGATACATCTTGCCCTGACCTCTCATAATTTCTTGAAGTGTATGCACAATACTTGTGTCTTGAACACAGTTCAAATCAACCTTCATTATTGTCTGTCAGTGTGGCTTTGTGTTTACTTGTTGCATAGCAAATTTTACAAAAATGATACAGAATTTTTTGTTTGGAGCACAGAATTCACAAAAAAACTTGTTTGAAATCCATATGTGCTACCGAACATGATTGGAGTAATTGGACTAAGATCAAAACACAAACAGTATTGAACTAGCAACATCAGGTTCATGTCTTTGATTTCCGTTGAATGCATGAACTGATCAAATGGCTTCATTTTGTTTTGACAGAAAATCTCCTTAACACAAGTCAGTTTTGGCTGTGCATGTCTTTTAAGACTCAGGCAGTCTTAGACACAGGAATATACTGAATGAAAAACTTTCTCAGGTTTATGTTCAGCTCAGAAGGGAAAATAGTTCAGTGTGATGATAGTGGTGAATGCAGTTATGATCTGTTTTTACATCGTGGCACTGGAAAATCATGAAGGTACGATTATTTCAGAAGTATTCATGCTGAAACATAATTAAACTTAGAATGAAATGCATCATTAATTTCCCCTTCTCCCTTCATTGACAGATTGAATTGGATGGCTCTGTGTGACTGTTTCTGCAGATACAGTGCATTCTTATGGATTTAACATGGTCAAATAATAACTCAGGTACAGTAAACTTCTCTGTATTACACTAAATGACTGTAAAAAAAGAAATAAACAAATTTACACAGTAAAATACCGTTTTCCATAGAAACAGTAATATACCGGGGGCATTGTTTTTACGGAATATTACTATTTTAACGTAAAACGGTACTTTATTGTGTAAATTTGTTTAGCTTTTTTTACAGTTATTTTTTAGAGTGTATGTTTTTATACACCCTCTGTTATACTATAACGATTTCCTTTATCTTGATTTGCATTGTACTTTCTCCTCACTGTTGTGTATTGGTTTGGATCAGTTGCTGTTATTTTACTCAACTCTATTACACATGACAGAACTGATACTGAAGATATGTGAGTCTGTCCTTGTTTTGACTTGTTTTTGCATATATTCATTTGGATTACATGGCTAATCATAGAAATATTGTCTCCTCAATGGTGAATGTGCATTGGAGGATCTGAGAGTTGTTTTCTTTGCATCTGAAACCCTCTAAGCTTTGTTTCTGCTGATTTTATAAATATTTGCACCTGGTGAGTATAAACTAATGGTGTTTTTATTGCAAAAACAATTACAGATTTTATGCCATGTCAGTGTCTTCTATATTTTCTGTATAGTGTTATAACATCAACAGCCTAGCATTAGAGAATATGGCCATGACCTTCAAAATGTAGATCACTGTCATTATTTATTCACCCTCAATCTAAATGTCACTTTATCTCTGCTTTAGGTGAGGCTTGTGTGTACAACGGACATAACGAACCTGCCGTGGCAATGATATTCATCCTATTTACTGTCATATACTTTTGTAAACATTATTTCCATGCTCGTATCTGACTTTAGCCGCACAGCCTTAGATGAAATCAACTGAAGATAAAAGACATTAACTCTCTACTAAATTTATCAACAATTACAATAGAGTTCTACTGAAAATGTGTGTTTTAAGAAGAACCAGATTAAATTCAGAACATGGCAGAATATTTATGACTATAATTTCACTGATAAAGTTTAAAACACTAATTATTCAGAACAAACAATAGAGAAATTCTGAACATCACAAAACAAGCTACGGCACAGTCAACAAAAACAACAGCAAACATAAAGAGTTTCAAAGTGTTTATCATTTACATCTGTGTACTTAAATGAAAAACATGATTAATTTTACTGATTAATTTACAAATTCAATTAAACTGTGCATTTGCCGAAGTAGGTTCAGTTTCAAAAAACATTAATTATGTGAAAATTAACAAAGTGACATCAGGTAAATGGTTATTTTGCTAAAAATTGTCTAATAACTTATTGTGTAAAGTGCTAAATAAATAATAAACATTTTAAACTTCTACATTCTAATTAAATACACATATTTTTTACTAATCTGTTGTATTAAAGCAATATTAGAGAGCAATATTAGAGAACCATGGTTAATCTTGCTAGAAAAGGAATGTTAATTATGATTAATTAATTTCCTTCAAGTTCAAACAGTGCTGAAACCTGTGAAGAAAAAAAAAAAAAAAAATCGAAACTTGTATTGGTTTTCATTGCTGTGCCTGCTTAAAAAAAGGTTTCCGAACCCAGATGTAAAGGATTGAGCTGAAAAAGAGTCCACCGTAGAATTCAAAGTCACAGTAGATCTGAGGGAGCACAGGCCACAGCAGTATAAAGAACAACAGATTGGACATCCTCCACAAAAACATCTTAGGGAGGGTGCTGAAATATACACACAAACACACACAATATTGTTATAAAGTCATTTTCTCAATATCAGGTGTAAACGAAATCATTAGATATGTTTCGGGTGACCTGATTACAAGTGGTCAGCAACATCTAAACATTCAAAACATTTGTGATCAAATCACACAACCGCATGTAACCATATTACATGTATATACATTATAAACTGTATATATAGTAAATGTATGTGTGTACCTCATCTGTCTTCTTCTCCATAGTGTCCAGATAAAAAAGAACTCCAATATTGTCATTAACATAGCATTAACAATGACAATCCATGATATCCAGAAATGAACGCTCAGCCATTTCCAGGCAAAGTCAACCAGTAGCATGTAGGGCAACAGACACACCTTCACCCGAAACTCCACCCACTGATGCCGGCTTGGCTCCTGCTACATACACACAATTACTCTACGTTCTTATATTTCAGCTGTTGTATGTTAACAATGGGGAGAGTTCTCAGACACAAACCAGCATGTTGTCAGGCGGGACATCTTGCACTGCGTTGTTTGTGTGTGCAGGGCAGCAGGTGTGTATGAAGGGTAGAAAGGTGTCTTCATAATCAAACAGGTACAAGTAGAGAAAAGTGAGACGTGGAAATTCTCTCAGACCAAACTGTAGAAACAGGGCTTTTCCAAGATTTGTAGCCTTGGGCAGGAAAGAGAATTACACACACCTATGAGTGAAATATTATCCATGAAAAGAGTAGACATTTGTGTATACGTTTTTGAAAATGTGAATCCACCTCCTCATTCCAACACTAAAAATAAGGACTGTTATTGTGGTTGAGGTCTCTTTAAATTTTATGTAAAGGATTAATCTGTGTAAGGATGAAAATCAAAGACTTTTGGGTAACACTTGATTTAAAGCCTTTATTTATAATGCATTATAAAAGTATTTTAATACATTAATTATTGTAATTGCTTGGTCAAATATTATTATTCTCCAAAATGAATCACATTTTTGAGGGCCTAAACGTGCTCGAAAACTCATGAAACTTTGCACACGTGTCAGAAGTGGTGAAAATTTATGTCTGATATGGGTTTCAGAATTAGGAGTGGTCAAAATGGCTCAATAGCGCCACCTACAAAATTTCAATTTACGTTATGTTTCACGTACAAGTAGGAAACCCGTTAGACACGTAACAGCCCGATACCTACAAAAAAGTCCCTGGGTGCAAAATCTGAAAACACAACAGGAAGTGAGATATTTTGAATTCTCTCTGCAAAATTTTTGCATTCTGTCTAATCTAAAGGCCTTTGCGACGCTAAAATGCGAAGATCTTGTTTTTGCTGTATTGAGGAACACCAGCAATTATTCTGTGCCCTCACACTGGAGAAGGTTGGCTGCTTGTGGTTGCTAGCTTAGAAGGGAAGTAATTTGGCCATCAAGCTGGTGATGTTGGAGCAATTTGTCACCCAATTGCCAAGAAAGGTGACTGAATAGGTCTGGTGCCACTGGCTGGTATAACTGAATAAAGCTGTCCCGTTGGCTAAGGACCACCTTGCAACACATTAAGGGGCAGACGAGTCCTGTTTCAACACTTCTACCCAGCCTGCCCTCCCCTTCTGACCAGTCCCATTACCCTGAAAACTGAAAACATTCCCCTAATGCTGGCTCCAACCTATGCTTACTCTCTATGCTTACTTTTTTTCAACATCTCCCCTTTCTTCTACCTAGGATTACTAACCCCACTACCATGGGTGAAGGCAAAAGGCTTGTGCCAGTCTGCTAGAGCTACAGGGAGTTTGAAGGGGAGTCTGAAATCAGTGTATGTTGATGGAGATGGAGGTCTTGACCCATGTCCCCGATGCTCCGTGGACCACCCATGATCGAGCTGGGATATACCAAATACCCATTGGTATACAGGGGTACATACCAAGCCTTTGTGGATATCGTTGCACCAAACTCCAATTTACCAAAGCTTGGTTCAACCCGATACAATAAAAATAATGGAATGAAGGTGAGGTGTATGAATAATGGCCCATTTCTATTGAGTGGGCATTTGTGGGAATGTTCACTGGTGGTACGCAACCTGCCACGAATGTCAGCTGGTGAATCCAAAACTTTGGGCTCTTTGAAGAATGAAACACAATTTATCAGAAAAACACAATACGCACCTTGTACTCCCAGAGATTCTGTGGCAGTTTGACTTTGAGCTCTTTGATTTTTTGGACTTCATCCAGTATGACTTGTCTGTGTGATGGATTCTCAACCCTGAATGGAGCAGCAGACAGTTCTTCATCTCTGAGACGAGCCAACAAACTGACAAACACACACAGATCAAGTGATGTACATTAACTACTATAACAGTATATACATTAAATATACATTAAGCTTTGGACTGCCTTTAGCTTTGATTACGACATGCATTAGTGGTGGCATTGTTTCGATGAGCATGGCCGTACTAAGGGTTTTAGAAATACAGAGGTCCACAGAGCTTTTGGGGCATACACCACATGGAAAAAATCTCCTGATCTAAAAATTTAAGACATCTCGAGTGCAAGATTGGATTGTAAATTTTCTAGATATTGTGGGCAATCTCTTTTTTTTTTTTTTTGGGTATGGGGGTCAATCCATAAATATTAAAATACATTACACATTGTCATGTGTCAATGGCTGCAATGAAGCGCATGACGATAGAGAATCCAATAAACAATCTTTAATAATTAAATCTAACAGGAACAGGAAAGTTTGACTGCATGTGTCCCCTGAAATATAGATGTAGAGATCTTCCTATGTAAGTTGAAAACGCTCGCTCTTCTCCGATTGTTCCGCTCCAGTTTTTTGACCTGAGGGAGGGGTTCTAGCAGACCAATCACAGCGCTTGCAGTCCACGTAGAATCGACGCGTTGTTAGATTTTTGAAGAGGTGCACGTCAGGCTACGTCATAGGCTACGCATGGTACACACAGTCTACGCTGTAGTTACGCCGTACACTCGACACAGAAGTATAAATCAGCCTTAAGGGCTTACATACGCAGACTAGATAATTAACAGGAATTGAAACAGGTATGTGGCTATTTTGAAACCAATTTGAACTAATTACCAACTAATTTGAAACTAATAAGCAAAGGGAACACAGGCAAACAGGAACAGAGAAAACAAAACACAATGACTTTAAAACAGAACAAAACATAACCATTACAAAAAATACAATTACAATGTGATAACTGTTGTTGTCATGATGAATTAAGGGTGGTGAAACGTGTTTGGAGGTAAAAAAAAAAAAAAAAAAGTGTTTTTTTTCTTTTCCACTAAAATCATGTTGGAAACATATTTTATTACACATAACTAAGAAAGTCATCAGGGGGTAATATAATAACTTATGTACTTGTGTTTCTTTGTGTGATTGGTGCCCACCTGCCATTAATTTGTTCTCTGTGGAACATTTCACTGTACTGATTGGTCCAGGGACCCAGATGCTTCACCCACAGACTGACATCATCAGCATTCCACCTGCTGATTGGCTTCTGGACCAAGATGTCATAATCAGAATCAGCACTGATCCAGTGATATCGTAACAACAAAACCTAGAAACATTCACACAATGCTTATTATGTCTTGTGCACAACCTCAACTCATTATCAATCTCTGTGCGTGTGTAATGCCTGCTATAGACTGTGTTATTTTGCCTAGATCATTACAAATCACACTGTACAACATGGATCTATAAAACTTGGGTACGACATGTACAGTTGTGCTCAAAATTATTCATATCCCTTGAAAAAAAAAAAAAAAAAAAAAAAAAAATAAAAATATATATATATATATATATATATATATATATATATTTTTTTTTTTTTTTTTTTTTTTTTTTCATTTTTTCTTCAGTTATAAAAACTTTAATGGAATTTTCATTGTATCCAGTATCTATTAGTTGCCATGCACAAACTCACATATGTGTTGACTAAACCTAATTTGCATATCAGTAGATATGGCCAGAGATTCTCTTTTGATCCTGTTCAAAATGAATCATACCCTATTCCCAATCTAAGAAAAAAATCCTTCTTTTGTGAACGTACACATGGTTTTCTCACTCCAGTGACCATAATCGTTGACAATAACATTCTTAGGCTGGCTACACATTTTAAGCCCGATTTGCACCAACGATCGGGAATGTGTGGTCTGATTCGAGGCTTGACGCAACTGACATTTTGTCCAAAAAGTCTTCAATTGTGTGGTGTCATTATGATTATTTTACCTCTCCTGATCACGTTTGAGCCTCCATGATCCCAAAACGTAAATATCCAACATGTTTGACTCTTGTTTGAGCTGCCTCTGACGGATGCCTGCCATAGTATGTTGCATGCTTCTAAAGCTGAAACTTGGCAGCCACAAACATGCCTCGAAAGTGGAGTATTGAGAAAGAAAATCACCATATTCTTTTTTCTCCTGTTTTTCACTGCAAAACAGGTCACAAACCAGGAGAGCCAACTGACAACATTTGTTTTTCTTCTTAAGTCACATTTGATCTCATGAGTTTCTGTGAGATCTCGTGTCACTGTGAAATTGTTCCTACAATCGACAGGTGTGTGGTCTTGCGATCCAGCTGAATCATCTAGTGTGTGCGCTCAGAGGATTATAATGCTAAAAATTGGTTGAAACTGTCATTACAGTATGTCTGTGGTGTCCCACAGTTTTAAAAACAGTTAAGATTTGAAAATCATCTAGTGTGTCCCAGGCTTTATGCCTAATTAATTTAGGCCTAAGAATGGTAACACCTGCTCTGTAATGAATTAATTAAGGGGCCAAAGCTTTAATTGTCCTCAGTCACTGTCACCATGTGGTCAATTATCAAAAACCTGGATGGGCGTGGCAGGAGGTGCAAGGTATCCTCTAGAGTTGCTAGAATGATCTGCCACGACTCAAGCAACAACCTTCGTATCACCACCAAAGCTCCAATGGACACCCTCAACCAAGCAGGAACGACAGTATCAAGAACCATCGTTTAACGAATTCTGCCTCAAGATGGTCTCCATAGACATCACACCAGAAAGACACCACTCCTTACCCAGAGACACCTGGATGCACGTCTGGCCTTCGAGAGGGTTCACCTAGATAGAGATCCGAACTTCTGGTCATCCATCCTCTGGTCAGACAAGACTAAATTTGAGCTCTTAGGACATATGGATGTTGCATTCAGTCCTAAGAATACCATCCCAATGGTCAAGTACAGCGGGGGTCACATCATGCTATGGGGATGCTTCTCTGCCAGTGGTACAGGTAACCTCGTTAAGATAGATGGTATCATGAAAAAGGAGGACTACCTCAAGATTCTGAATGAAAACCTGGTGGTGTCGGCACAGACGCTCAACCTGCTAGAGGACTGGACCTACCAGCAGGATAATGAACCTAAGCATTTGGTGCGAGTGGTCAAGCAATGGTTCAGGGAAAACAACATCAATGTTCTGGAGTGTCAGTGCCCTGACCTGAACCCAACTGAGAATTTGTGGAGAGAGTTGAAGGCCCGGGTCAGGGCTAGAATGCCTACCAATCTCCAACAACTGGAGGCTTTTGCAAAGGAAGAGTGAAGAAACATCCCACAGCAGACCTGCAGAAATCTTGTAGAGATCTACAAGAAGCATTTGGAGGCCATCATCAAGAACAAAGGCTTTTCTACTGATTACTGAAAATATGCCTGGGCGAGAAAAAGGCATCAGTATTTATCAACGGTATACCTTCATGACATTTGTTATGACATTTGTTATGACATCTGCTTTAAACATTACAATGCTCATGACAACTGAACTCTTCAATAAGTAGACATATGCAGAGCTACCACATAAACGGAAGTTCGGAGACAAAATTCTGCAAGATTTCTCTTATTGTATTAAAATGTAAATAGTACACATGAAACCACATAACAAGCTTGGTTGCATGAACAACCTTCAAGTGTGCGCTGTCCCTGGATGATAAACATCGTATCATATGCCTTTATAAATGAGTGACAAGTTGCCATGTGACATCAGAACACACGAACACATGAAAAAGTGAGTGAGGGTATTGTGTGTAAAAAAGGCATGGATTATTCTAACTATCACTCATCAGAAATAAATGCGACAACAGCCTGTCAGTGCATGTCGCTAATAAGTCTAAATGTTCTGCGTGTCTCTGTGTGAATGAGTGCCATAGTTTCATCTACTACACAAACTCAAACACGCGTGACGCTCACAGTGTTTTCAGCATCTGTGCCTCAATATATGAAGGCATGAACTTCATCTCCAGAGTGGCTTTGAGAGTCACTTCACAAACTGTTTGAAACTGAAACTAAAAGATCTTCACGACAAACTGTCAAAATAAAAGTCTGGTTTAACTTGAAGAACAGAAATATTTTAATATTGTATCCTAAAACATAATTCTTAAATAAATTATATTATTATTTTAAAAATATCATACAACCAAGACATTTTTCACCCATTTTTTTAAATTTATACAGTTCTGCATCTTTATTTGATAAAATAATAAAATGCAAAGTTTTGTTGTAAATATTGTGACAATATTTTGGCCATAATGCCAGGCCCTAATTGAAAAGGACTTTGGACTTTGCAATTCAAAGGGTATGAATAATTCTGAACATGGCTATTTTTAAATATTTGTCAATAAAATACCCATGAAATAATATATTTCTTAAAATATGACTTATTCTTTCAATTGTTTGTCACATATTAAATATTTGAAGGCATTATAAAACTCATTCATTACAGAAGACAACTTAAAACACTATAAAAATACCAAGAGTATGAATAATTTTGATCACAACTGTATGTTGACTGTACGATGATGACACCTATTGAATTGTAGGCTATGACACAAGTTAGTATAAAAGAATCAAACATCATCAGCATTAGCTAGTGGTAAACAAATAGAGCGAGATGAATCACACTGGCAATTGTGGTTTATGTGCACTGAAAAAAGAGAAGGAAGAATATGGATGCAGTCATGGCCAGGGAAAAGAGGCCAATTTGGCATGTTTTAAGTTTTAGCACTATGTCATGTTGATCAATAAGCCATTTCATGTTTTCGTTTGTTTGTTTGTTTGTTTGTTTTTTGCAGAAATCACCTCGATTGGTCATCTTTTGTTTGGCACAGCCTAAAATCGGACAATGTGTATCGGGCATAAGATAAAGAGCATCTCACCCCCACAAAGATCAATGTCATCATAACTCCAAAACAAAAGCTGTTTTGTATAGCTTGCTGTAGGCCTTCTGACAGAGGTATTTGTTGAGTCAGCATCTGTCCATACTGCTGGAACATCTGAAGAAAATAATGGATCTGCGGGTCACTCTGGACAGCCCTCCTCCGTCTGCTTATCTCAGCTGGAAACTTCTTCTCCACTGCATCCCTAGCATACAAACATACACAAATGCTAAGCTAAGCACACAAAGAATATCACAGGGTTCATTTCAAATCAGCATTTTTGACAGCTTCTTGCCCCGTTAAATCTAGGCTATTTTATCGCAAACATTTTAATGCTCTAGCTCTGTGGATGAGTTAACTCCTCCAGTCCTACTCGCCCCGCTCTAAGCGGGACTCGAACCAGGGTCTCTGGCATGGAAGACGAGGGCTAGTGTGCCTCTTTAGATCAGTAGAGTGAGGTTTACACACACAGCTCTTATGTCCTGCCCTCCGTTATATATGCACACTATGGCTACTTTATTCTTGTGCAACCTGTAGGAAACTCAGAAGCGAAGTCCAGGAGACTCTGTGTATCTTCAGGAGGATTCTTTATTGAGAACTTGCTGTTTAGTCGCTGCAGTCATCAGGTCCAAATAGGGATCTGTACATTGTATTTTTATGCATTTTAGGGGGCAGTGCTTAAAGATAGAGATAAAGCACATGGGAGGCGATGCAAAAAAGGTAATATTTTTTAAGTTTAACACATATTTGTCCGTGTTACACTTTCCTCATTTATCTGTAATATAAATAAAATTGCTAAAATTGTTATTTATACAGTGATACTGTCATTTAGTGTAATGGATGACACTGTGGTGTAACAGAGAATTTCCATTACCCTGAATGACAAAACTTGGTGACCATCCACTGGCCACCTATATATCAAACAGTGAGCTTGACCAGTGGGGTTAATCACAGTTATTCACAACTGCTTATTTTTTTTTAAAAAAATCTAACAATATAAGTTTTTTTGGCATTTCACTGAATAACATGCGTTTTTGTAACTTAGGCTACCACACCATGAAAAGGTGGAATTATCAAATATTTAAGAGCAATAAACTCACTTTTCTGCAGCACCACACAGTCTTCAGGGTGTCATTTGATGATGAGTCATTTGTTAAAATAAGACATAGTCCTTTTAATATAACACAGCCAACACTTATTTGAAAATGGCAAGAAAACAAATATATATTTTTTTTAACTTGGTCTTTTATGTGTTTTATATAATGGCAAAATTAAAGTTTAGACGAATAGGCTGAATGACAATTTTAAACTTTGGAACATTATTTCTCCCATATGTTGACATTTTATTTTCACAAAAGTTATTTGAAATATTAAACTAGACACTACTTGCATCTGACATGTTTTTATGTATGTAAAATAACTTTTGTGAATTTAATTTGATGCAGACAACAAAATGGTGACGTCTCGTCTTTGACCCTTTTCAAGCTGATTTGTCTTAAACTGTAGATTGAATTAGATGACTCACATTTCTTAAAATATCTTGTTTTTGCTGGGCATTATCACCCTGAGAATCAATGAATGCATCCAAAAGCTGGAAAAGTTGCTTTATATATGGTTTAAAGACAAATAATGTAGAGGCAAATGCAGACAGATAGCACATTGGAGGAAAAGTCATTCACTACCAAGGGAGAAAACGAGTGTAATGGTGTGTAAACCTCACTCCCCTGGTCTCAAGAGATGCAGTGGTGACTGATGCTAGACTGTAGCATCGGGGGGTATATAATATTATATACCATATTAAGGTGTCCATTATTTTAGAGCCTTATTTTAAATTCCCCCACAGTGTATTATTAACGAACCAAACGTAAACACCATACTATGGACAGAAAACCAGATGAGCCATATGAACGCAACACCTTTAATTAAGTGTTTTCCTCCCATAAAAAAAGACAGTGCCATTAAAAGAACAAACTTAGTAAACACTAGGCCTATATTAAAGCATAATATACAGAAAATTTGGTTTGTGCCGAATTTGATCTTTTAATATCACTTATGCTACATTAAGCGGCGTTAAACGTTTTCTTTATAACAGTTTTCTATATGAGGAAAACGCTCGTGAATTTAAACACGTTGCGTTCAAATTCTGGGCTCAACTGCTTTTCACAAACTTGTTAACTATATCATGAATTATATGATATATTTCGATTGTCAAATATGTGGAAGTGAGTGTGTTTTGTTGTTTATTATGATCATGTTGATAAATCAGAGGATCAGTCGGGCTTCGTTTTCGACGACTTCCTGACTCTGCATTATTCAGCGTGTTCCTCCAGTTCCAATGACACAAAAGCACATTTTGTTGCATTTATTGAGAGACTGTCGTTTCGAGATGCAGTAGATAGTAACATCTACATCTGTGCAGTTCTGTCATGAATGCAGTTTTCATAATGTGATGTGGGAGCAATCCAGGGGGGTTTCCCATTCACAAAAAAATAGGAGTATGTATCATCTACAATAATATAATAATTGCATTATTGACTTGCAAGCTGACATTATCAAGTATGTCACAAAAAGTAATAAATAAAATAAAAATATTTTTTTTGATAGCATGCATTTACTGCATAATGTAACCAATTAGAATGCAGTTTGAAAGCCCACAAGAATCAAGATATGGTGGCAAAAATACCCCTTATTGTTTATGTTTATGGTATAATTACGCAACATCACACAAACAAGAGTGATGACCACAAAGAATATGAAGAATACAAAAATCGTCAGAGTCGAACAGGGTCAGACAGGCCTAAATCAGCCAAGGTACCAGCACAAAAATGTGTGTGTATGTGTGTGCGCGCGTTTTTGTGACATATCAGGACACAAATGTGTATAATGACATGGGTATGCCATAGGTATTACAAAAAGAGGCGACTTATGAGGACATTACCCCACGTCCCCACTTTTCAAAAGGCTTATAAATCATACAGAATGAGTTTTTGTGAGAAAGTAAAAGTGTGCACAGTTTCCTGTGATGGGTTGGTTTAGGGTTAGGGGTAGTGTAGGGGGAGAGAAAATACAGTTTGTACAGTATAAAAACCATTACGCCTATGAAATGTTCCCACAATTCACAAAAACAAACGTGTGTGTGTGTGTGTGTGTGTGTGTGTGCACTTTGTTTTTGTGTTCGTACAGGGAACAGGTTTGTGTGTTTGTACCCTGTTTGTACAGGAAAGAAAGGAATTAGGTAATCTTGTCTTTGAAATAGTACTCAAAAGTAAAATGATCTATCTACAGGTATCTATGCAATACACTGAAATACTGCTTTAGGGTTAGTAGTATATACAAACAAAATAATATATTTTTTTATCATACCCTCATTAGGGCCTAAGATTAAAATCCCAGAATCACTCGTGAGCAGATGTCCAGCACAAAGCAATGGTTCTCTCACCTGAGGAGAATGTTGACTTTGGGAAACCCCTGCCAACGCTCTCTGCATTCTGGGCATTCGTTCCGTTGTGAAGAATGCAACCACTGCGCCACACAATGCCGACAGAAACTGTGGCCACAGTTGAGCGTAGTGGGATCTACGAGGACTTCATAACAACAGTGGCATGTAAACTCAGGTGCTGGCAGTTCATCAGTGTCCTCGTCTGACTCTATTGTGATGCATTCATCTGTCATCTTGCCAACGTACAGAACTGAATAGAAAAGAACAGAAAATCTGAAAGTGTTTTAACATCATATACAAGTTTAGAAAATAATAGAAAACCAAAACAATATATCTACATCTCTCAATTAACTGATTAGCTCAGTTGTTCCCAGTCTGTGAGAAAAAAAAAAAAAAAAAAATTCAACAGATGCACAACATAATTTGTGCTGTGATCTTTGTACTTCCATTACATTTGTTCTCCATCAGCCACAGTAACCACAAAACAAAAACATCACATTTGTCCACTGCCTCACCTGTGTGTATAAATGGTTTTTTCTAGGTATATAATTATTAGTGTGTATCTTACTGTTAAAATCGTGGCTGATCTTCGGGTCTCATCAGGTCACTGTCACCGAGATTAAACAGAAACAGAAAGTCCTCTTCTTGTGCACATGACCAAACAGAAACACCTGACAGAAACACTTTCGGTTTTAGTCTTAAGGTGCTTGATTGCCATGACAATAACTGTACATTCAACCAGCACTTAGGAGTTGAACTGTTTTCTAGTGTTGAATGAATGAATGTTTTACATATTTAGTGCTTTTCTGACACTTCACTCAAAGTGCTTTACATTTTTTCTTCAACAAATTATTATTATTATTATTTTAAATAAGAATCAAGGATGCACCACAAAACATTTCAGTTACATTATATAGTAAAAATAGCAGTGGAGCTGATGGAGTAATACAACAAACTCGGTCCCACTTTATATTAAGTGGCCTTAACTACTATGTACTTACATTTAAATTAATAATTTGATTCAATGCACTTATTGTGTACATACATGTTTTTACATTGTACTTATATTTTAAAAACACCTACATTTAATTACATCTGTAATTAATTTCTGTAATTACATTTATAATTACACTGTTGAACCATCACTTAACCCTTACCCCTACCCTTAAACCTACCCATACCACCAAAGCTTTCCCTAACCTTACCCGTATCCCACCTCAATAGCAGCAAAAGTGTTTTGCAATTCAATATGAACCCAATAAGTACATTGTACTTATTTTTTGATGCAAGTACATAGTAGTTAAGGCCACTTAATATAAAGTGGGACCACAAACTCACCTGAACCGTACTCTCAAATAGTGCTGGGAAATCCAAATCCTTTAAGTAAACTTGATATAAAATAAATGTTTAAAAGACACATTTACGTACATTAAGCATTGGATTTCTAATTCATGTTAGTGAGATGGTTCATTTGAACATACACAAACAATTCACAGCCATAGCATAGGCTATTGCTATTCTCTCATATACTAATTTGTTTAATTACATTTTGACCAAAAGAAAGGCATTAAATATAGGTGTAAATAGTGTATAAATAGTTTTGTGATGGGATCACACAACACGCATTTGACCACATAGCATTTAAGGTGTGAAAAACGAATCAATTCTGATGCTTTCCAGACATAGACAGCTATGACTCCAACCCTTAAAGGTGGACTCAGTAGTATTTAAAAATATAAAAATATGATTTATTTCTACAAGCAATATAATAGGATTCAACATGTCTTTATTCAGATGCTGCAGTTATTCCAATAAATGGTCAATGACTGGCAGCAGCGGCTGCCAAACAAAGACTGTCAAATTAAAGTAAAATATCCTAATTTAAAAACACTGTTATTTTACAGGTATTTCCTGAATTATTACCCTATATAAGAAAAAGGTCAATGACTGGCAGCTATGGCTGCCAAAAACAAAACAACAAAAACAAAAAAAAACAAAACATACAATTAAAGTAAAATATTCTAATTTAAATAAAGTGCAAAAAAACTTTAACATAAATTTTCTTTAAATGCTAAAAAATACTTTTATTTTACAGGTATTTCCTGATTTGATTCAGAAGACTGGCAACAACAGGACATTAAACACTAACAGATCTCTCAAGATCTCAGCATCTTCACTTATTACAGTCTAGACTTTATTTCTTTTATAGAAATACAAATCCATATTCAAATCCAAATCCAAATATATAATTTATTGAGAATTAGCAAAGATTTAGATGTTGATGTTTTATTGAATAAAAAAGTTTGTCACCATTATGGAGGTGAGCGTTTGCTTTAGTTGTGCTCTTGACCCTTGACATTTTCCTTGTTAGTTTTTCTGTGGCTGCTTTAACTGTGTGTTTCTAAAGCACGTTTGTCATTGTAAAAAGTGCAGGAGAAACTCTGATCAGATGATTTTGGCTGCTTTATGATGATATAGTTATCATGAAGTGGCCTGATTCATTGATATCATTTAGTGTCACATTTCTGAGTATATTAACTGTATATGATTTACTGTAACCTTGTGATATTGTGGAATCATATTGTGATAACCTGGTATTCTGATTTGTAAGTTATTATGCAGAAATTTTTTTTTTTTTTTTTTTTTTTTTTTTGAGACATCAATATTCAACGTGAATTTCAACAATGGTGACAATCAACAAAGCTTTTTTGTGACATTAGTAGCTTGTTTTGTGACGTTCAGAGTTGATCTTGATCTTTTTTGTTGTTGTTACCATTGTGATTCATATGCAAATTCTTGATGTCTGTGTGAGTCTGATAATGATTTAACAAAATTGTTTATAGTATCACAGCACTGCAGTAGTTTTGGCATGTGAAATTACAACTAATATTAAACAATTTAGTCAGAGACCAAACTCTGCTATCAGTGAATCAGACCACTTTACGATGACTACACCATCACTTAAAAAGTGACCAACATCATTCACAAGTTTTTCTTGCTTTTTTTTTTTTTTTGCTATAACAAACGTGTATCAGAAACACACAGTTAAAGCAGTCAGAGAAACACTAATCTTAAAGAGTCAAGTGTCAAGAGCTCAACTAAAGCAAACACTGACCACCAGAATGGTGACTTCAAACTTTACTATTTTATTCAATAAAACATCAACATCTAAACTTCTGTTAATTCTCAATAAGAAATTAGTATGAAATAAATAAAGTCTGGATTTTAATAAGTGAAGATGCTGAGACCTTGAGAGATCTGTTTGTGTTTCATGTTCTGTTGGGATTTAAAGGGTTTCTGTTGAGTTTTGTTGATCACCATTGTGCTGGAGACTGGACTCCTTACCTGCTACTCACCTGTGTTTCCTGTGGACTCTCCGTTGTCCTATTCTCCGCACGATCCAACAAAGACATTCCAAAGTTACTCCTCAGTTAAGTGTCAGTGTGTAAGTGTTCCGTCGTTACTTACATAGTTCAACGATTTGGTGTTACCCGAAACCATAGTTCAAACAATCATTCGCAAACTGCATCGCAAACTTGAGTGGTTGGAATGACAGCTCTCGAGCTGTAGTTAGAAGCATAGTTTCTTGTTTTTATGACATGTGGACTTAATAATTGTTATCTTGAGCAAAATAAGCAAGCTGACATTAAGTACAATGTATATCTTTAATTTCGAATATATATACAAATGTCATTTATATATTTTAGTTTGTCAAGAGATTTAAAGCACCGTTTTTGGAGAGTGCGTACATGCTCTAGTACATAAGAACAAGCATTTGATTTAAACTGGAAATAAAGCAAAATAACTGAGGAAAATGAGAATTAGTCCTCTAATGTCATGTCTGTAATTTATAGCAAAAATTCTAGCATTAATTTGATCTCAAACTGATTCATTTAAAGAAGTTATTACTCACCACCTATGCATTAATTAATGTAAATAAAGTTTTCTAAAAAACAATAAAAATCTCTCTCTCTCTCTCTCTCTCATATGTTTCAAGTCTAATCTGCATTTTGTAGCCCAATGCTGTGAGAAAGAATTAATGAATAATGCTTCCTTCTGCAGTAAATGTCAGAAAGCCTTGGGAGAATCGAAGGAATCAAATAAAATGTTTCCAAGTATAAATAAAAGTACATGCATAAGGTAAGAACATTAGATGATTTTGAGGAAGATCAAGGTAGATAAAGATAAACTGGAGGTGCACATGTATGATAAAAGAAAGTAGGAGGCCTTATGATAATCTGTCTATTTGTTTATTCAATCAATTTTTAAAGTCTGTGCTCAGTAATAAATTAATCGTTATGATTTTACTAAATAAATATATTTTGTTTTAGAGCTCACTTTAGTAGCTCTGGTTGTGGCAAATTCAATGTCTCTGTGTCCCTTCAGTTCTCGTCTCAAAGAAAAACGCGAAGTTCCAGGTCCCAGGAGTTTAACTTTATTGACAAGCAACAAAGTGAGATGCAGCTCCACATCTGAATCTCTCTAGCCAGGGCACAGTTTTTATACATTTTTCTTATCTCTTAAAACACACCAAAGTAGTATCATTGGCTGGTAATATACACCCTTACAGTTTTCCCATATTCTCACTTACAGGGGCTCTCCTCCCTTTCTCTTCCTTAAGTCTCCCATGTACTCCCCAACATTTTCACCACAGTCATTTCACCAATTAAACTGCAGGTGTTGCTTATGTAAGAGATAATTTTCTTTGTAAGGGTGGCCGACTACCAACTACTGTTCATCTTTTAACTTAATCTCTCATGGGCCTTCTGCCAATTGATGGCCAACCCTTTTCCCATTGGCCAAATTAAACATTGTATCAAAACAGTCAACACTCCCCAGAGGCAAGAAGCCTTCACGTGACACCCTTAATAATGGTCTTATTCATTTCACAGCCACCTGTTGCCTACCACAGGTAAAACTTGAGAAAACCAGGAAATTATACTTTGAAGATTTTAAAACAGAATAATTTTCAACTGATGTGAATTGTCCTGTATATCTGAGAGCAGCTTCACTTCTGATTCTCTTAGTTTATTCCCAGACAGATTCAGTTCTCTCATGTGTGAGAGGTTTGATCTCAGAGCTGAAGCCAGAGCAGCACAACCTGTGAGGTCACAATCACTCAACCTGTAGAGAACAATGACATCAGTGGATAAATGCCATGTATTGTATTGTAATAAAGGTTATTAATGAAATTTCCCAGTTTGATACTTTCATGCGTGATTACATCCTTCAAATTCTGAAAATGTGAACAACAGCCTATAAATGCTAATTCAGGTGTAAGAGTCATAATCTCAACTCAGTATTTCCAGTTTACACTGAGGATTATCCAGTCCATCAGAGAGCAGCATCACTCCTCTGTCTCCTAGATTATTCCTAGACAGATTCAGTTCTCTCAGGTATGAGGGGTTTGATCTCAGAGCTGAAGCCAGAGCAGCACAACCTTCATCTGTGAAATCACAATAAATCAACCTGTACAGAACAGTGACATCAGTAGATCAATGCCATGGAATGTAATGGAATAAAGGTTACTAATGAAATTTCTGTTTATACTTTCATGTGTGATTACATCCTTCAAATTCTGAAAATGTGAATAACAGCTTGTAAAGGCTAATTTATGTGTAAGAGTCATAATCTTACCTCAGTATTTCCAGTTTACACTGAGGATTATCCAGTCCATCAGAGAGCAGCTTCACTCCACTGTCTCCTAGTTTATTCCTAGACAGATCCAGTTCTCTCAGGTGTGAGGGGTTTGATCTCAGAGCTGAAGCCAGAGCATCACAACCTTCATCTGTGAAATCACAATAAATCAACCTGTAGAGAACAATGACATCAGTAGATCAATGCCATGGAATGTAATGGAATAAAGGTTACTAATGAAATTTCTCAGTTTATACTTTCATGTGTGATTACATCCTTCAAATTCTGAAAATGTGGACAGCCTATAAATGCTATTTCATGTGTAAGAGTCATAATCTCACCTCAGTATTTCCAGGTTACACTGAGGATTCTTCAGTCCACCAGAGAGCAACATCACTTCTCTGTCTCCTAGATAATTCCCAGACAGGTCCAGTTCTCTCAGGTGTGAGGGGTTTGATCTCAAAGCTGAAGCCAGAGCAGCACAACATTCACCTGTGACACCACAACCACTCAATCTGTAGAGAACAATGACATCAGTAGATCAATGCCATGTAATGTAATAAAGGTTACTAATGAAATTTCTCAGTTTATACTTTCATGTGTGATTACATCCTGAGTTGTTTGTGGTGTGAACCACATTTCAGTGTAAGGACTTAGCCTATTTATTAGCTCAATTTAATTGTTACAGGGAATAAGAATCGAATCAACTGTAAATGATTCACTGTAAATGATTCAGAATTAATATTTAACACTTCATCAATTATTCGTCCAGCGAAAATTGAGGTTAGAGTATTTTACCAATTCTGGATAAAATATTATTCTGTGGCCAACAGTAACAATATTTTATTATGATTATTGTTATTAGTGTAATTATTATATTATAAGCAAGAGGTAACTTGATCTTTGAGTTTAAGACAGTAATTTGATCCACAGCACAAGAAACTCGTATATGTGAAAATCAAAACAAGATTTATTGACTACTTCTAATGATTACAGGAAACTAAGGCTAAACACACACACACACACACACACACATACATACATGCACACACATTCGCGGAGTTGATGAGTTATGAAAAGTCCCAAGTTCAGTGCTAACTTAACTCATAACCTGAGGAAAATCACAAAAACAGAGCTTTGGCTTGATTCTTTAGGTTTAAAGGAGTTTCACCAGTTTCCAGCAAGAGAGAGAGAAGTTTGCTTGTACCTGCGTTTGCTGTGACAGCTGAGGTAATCGGGTTGTTCCGTGACTCGTGTACAGCGGAATCCCGTTCTGGATTGGCTGTCTTTCAGGTGACGTCTTCTCGGGAAAGCCCTGTGGTTGCGCGGAAGCTTTGAAGGATGCTGCTGGCTGAGCGTCTGGCTTGGGCGGCTCTCTTCTTGGGAGACTTGGTCAGATATTTCACGAAGTGTTTGGAGTCGGTGTCGATGGATGGAAATCAGCCCCGGTCAATCAGTTATCAATGACCCATGCGACTTTCCGCCGGGTCAAAGTAGCGGTGTTTCGGCTACCGGCTTCTGCCGATTTCGAGCGATTTCTGACCGACTTCTGGCCTTTTCTGACTTCCAGCTTCTGACATTAGCTTGTTCGGACAGCATAGTTTTAAGGGAGCGATCCTCCAATGAGACGTTGCTACGGAGATTAGACACGCCTCGTCTATTGTCTATTGATCACATCGCGTGATATCTGCAGAACATTCTCCTGTTTTATTAACAACTTTATAAAGTTTCTTAATATTTTCCTGATACTGAATTTCAATGTTTCATTCACACAGAATTACACAGAATTATAAATTCTGCATTTAGAACTCAAACATGACACACTTCTTACACACATATTACTAGACTGACCTAATTAAAACAATGATTACAATAATGCATTTGAAGAAAACCCACATATTGAATACATTGAATAGACATGTTAGTAATTACATCATGGCATGTATTATTCTGTATATAGTTAATACTTTAAGTAATCGACAATTGTCCCTTTTGAGATTCAAGATTGAGTCCTTAAGCATAGTTTAAACTTTGACCGGAGTCACGAGTGACCGGGTCACGATGGACGGTCAACACAAGGGAGGTATTGATAGGACAGATTCGTCTTTAAATCCGTTGATGGGTATTTTCCTGTTCCGTCCGATAATACAAGAGGGTTTTGTGAGAGAATCAATAGATTTAATGTGATCAAATCCACGTGATGGGTTCTGATTAGTTTATTGCTGATGAGCTAAGAAGTCCTTTAGACAGAGTCCTTTGTTAAAAGAAGTCACGTCATCACTTCTGTTAAGGCTAGGCGTTTCCTGTCAGGAAATGGATCTTTTGGACCAAATGAAGCTTTGTTCAATCATGTTGTTCATTGATAAAGTCATTGGTAAGTTCTGTCGAGCAATGCCCTACAGTCCCCCTTTTGCTTGGCGAGGTTCCTGGTGCGAACGTCGGCAGGCACTGGAACAAGAGGCAGAGAGAGAACAGACACACACAAGACACAAACAACATCTCCATCACTGACTGAATTCTGGTGAAGGACTTGGGTATCTTGGAATAAACGGGTTCGGAACACTTCAGCTAACATAGGGTCGTACTGTTTAAGATCAGTTGTAATTGGTGGTTTCGACTAATCTAATTGTCAGTGGTTCGACGAGGAGGTAGAGGCGTAATTTCAATCAGGTTGGTTGAGTTCTCGCGTTCAGGTTCTTGGTCAGTTCTATCACGTCGGAAAATGCGCGGGACGCCTGACGTGCATCTATCGAAAGATTCTTGCACGGCGTTCATTCGCTTGTGCAGGATGAAGGCCAGTGTCAAGGTCACAATATATCCTACAACAGTAGAGATGCAAAGTGCTGTGTCAGCAGCAGACCAAGACCGAATGAATGACACGCCAGCGGGCGGAAGGCGAGCTATAGCTTCTAAGGCTGTATCAACAGGAGTCAGATCAATAAGTTGTGTTCCTTCCTCCCTGATCCTTTCTTCCAATTCCGGATCGAGGACGAAGGAATGCTGTTTGAAGAACGGTGAGATTTCAAGTTCCGCCTGGTACTCATCGTCGCCAAGGTGATACAATGCAAGATCGTCTATGTGGAGGATCGAGCCCTTAGGGACACTGATCCAGAGGGTTTGGTTAGGCAGAATGATGCGCGTGGCAGTATCGTGTTGATCATAGGTAAGGGTAGCGGTACGTGCAGGGGTGTTGACTAACCATCGGTTTCCTATGATTTCGGCTTGCGTTGCCTCGACTTGAGACCATGGTGTAGCTTCAGCGGGGCAGCTAGTGTCGGGTCTAATTGATTCTAGGCCGCAGATGCCCTCGGTATTGTCGCGGACGAATGGTTTACTTGGGCAAAGGTAATGAATGTCTTTAGTGAGCGTACACATTTTTAGGTTTGGGGCTAGATACAACTGTTCGTTGTTATCATGGTACGCCACGACCTCAGGGGTGTGTATTTTGACATAGGTGTTCCCTTGCCAAAATCCGACGTTAACAACGTCTTTGAGCCGGTAAATATTGTTTGAGTCGATAATGGGCAAACTGAGGAGGAAGGCCAAGTCGCCGGTTTCTGGGCTTACATATAGGGGAATAGCGCTACCCAGGGAAAAAGCGAGATGGGTTTGCACAGGGTTAACAGGGCCCGGAGTGGCCGAGGCTAGAATGTTTTGGACCAGGCTAAGGGGTATCAAATAGTAGGGGATCCTCCCCATGGCTAAGTTATCGATTGAGGAACTTATTTCCCTTAGCATATCGGTCATGAGTGTAGTTAGGAGTTGTATTTGGGCTAAATCGCTTTGCACGACCGAAAATAGGGTGTTGATGGATTTTATCGTTTGATTGAGAAGGGTGCTATGGGTGTTTAAGATTGTGATAGTCCCGTTCAAGGATTTCCCGAAGGTTTGCAGGGCCTGGCTCTGCACTGAGAGCTGTTGTCGTATTACAGGCATTTCGGCCTGTATTTCGCCCACATGCCGTCTAACGGTGGCCAAATTTACAGCATTAGCGGTGCTCACGCCAATGTTAAACAGAGTTCCTACAGCCGCCGCAGCCCCAAGTAGGGCGCCCAAAAATCGTTTGGGACGCCGGTTGTACCCGCTTAATTCAGCCTGGGTTACAGTCATTTTCTGCAGTTGTTGCAGCATGTGGTTCACATCTGCCTGGGCATGGCCAAGGATCTCCCTAGTCCAACGGCTTCCGGCCCAGGTGGTTTGAGCGGCTGTGGGGGTGTAGTGAGCTCTGACAACATCACGGGGGTTGAGTCTGACATAAACCCTTTGAGTGTAGGTTTTGCAATTCGTTATCAATAACCCCGGTTGTTCACGGAGTACTATCCCTGACGCTGGTCCAGGTGACGCAACTTCTGGCTGGGGCATGACCCCAAGTATGCAGAGACACAAGGCAGCGAATTTGAGCATCTCCCTGGTAATAGAGCAGAGAAGAGGAACAATTAGCACCGAAGATCATGATTTGGTAGGCTCACCTTCATTAGTTGGCAACGGGTTTTACGACAAACTCTAACGCTTTTGGTGAAGAGTAGTCAATCCTATTTTGGGATCTGAATCAGTTACGGGATTTTCCTGATGAGGGGAAGAGGGCAATGATAGTGAAAGAGGAGAAGGGAATGCATAAGGAGAGAGACAAGAAAACACAAAGAGACACAAGGACACTGAGTTTACGAGAGCAAAGTGAGTGTCACATGTGTGGCAACTCCTTTCTACTAGAGGTTGTCACTAGCAGTGCTGTGGAGGAGCGTGTGTAAGTGTTGTGTAAAACAAAACCAGAAAAATAAAAGCAAAAACTTTCCCTAAAATGACAAGTCATTAGTGTGGTGTAGAGTATGGGATTGTCGGTCTGTGTCAGTGGGTTTGAACCTCCCCCTTTTCCTGTCGGTTGGAACCTTGGTGCCTCTTTATCTGGTTTCGATGGACCCATCGAAGGACAGGCTCGTTGCGGCCTTGTCTGATTTTGATTCGGTAGGCGACAGGTGAGAGCTTGTCCACAATCTCATGTGGTCCTGTCCAGTGAGGTAGGAATTTCTTTGACAGGCGATGGGGAGCTTTCTGCCTTGGCTGGGCAAAGCTGTAGTACCACACTTTGTCTCCGACATCGAGTTCTTGGTAAGAGGCCTTTTTGTCGTAGTAGGCTTTACGACCTTCCGCGCTTCTCTGGAGGTTTTGTTGTGCGAAGGCGAAAGTCGCTCTCAGGTGCTGATGCAACTCTTCCAGATACTGGTGAGTGGTGTAGGCGGTGACAAGGTTCATGTCACCAGGTTGGTACAGCAGGTGTAGCGGTAGTGTCATTTGTCGCCCTGTCATCATTTCGAATGGGGCTACTCCGGTAGACCGGTGAGGGGTGGCCCTGATGGCCATCAGTACCAGAGGGAGCTTGATATCCCAATCCTTTTGGTTGGCGGACACATACTTCTTCAACATGCTTGCCACTGTCTTGTTGGCCCGTTCGACCTGCCCTGAGGAAATTGGATGATGGCTTATGTGAAGCTTGGCCTGTATGCCCAGGAGTTTCCATACATCCTGCATAACCTCAGCGGTGAAGTGGGTTCCTCGGTCAGAGTTGACTCTTAGAGGCAGTCCAAATCTTGAGAAGATGTGGTTCATTAACAGGCAGGCTGTTGTTTCTGCTGTATCGTTGGGAGCTGGGAGACACTCTACCCACTTTGTGAATTCGCAAACCACGGTGAGGAAGTATTTGTTACCCCGTGTTGACCGTGGCAGGGGTCCTACCCAATCTATTTGGAGGTCTGACCATGGGAAGGTCATTCCTTTCCGTTGTAGTGGTGCTCTGTGGTTTGGGTTTGCCGGTTGGAACTGGCAACACACCAGGCATCCTTTTACGTATTCCGTCACATCTTGCTGCATGCCAGGCCAATATGCTACTTGTTTGAGCGTTTCATAGGTGGCCTTGGCGCCATGGTGTCCAGCGCATGGTGCATCGTGGGCGTGTGTCAGCATTATCCCCCTTTGGCTCTGAGGAACTACAAGCTTTGGCGCAGTTAGGGGCTCAGGGACATATGTGAGAACGCCGTCCTTGAGATGCAGCATGTGCTTGATTGAGTGAAGGTGGCGGAGATCAGAGGAATTGGATAGGTCGGAGGTGGAAATGGGATGAGTTATTGGGTCGGAAATGTGAGCGATAATGGTTTGCAGCGTTGGATCCGACGCTTGGAGGGTGAGGAGATCATCCGCAGTGAACTGAGGTGAGAGTTCAACATGGGAGGAGGCGGGGGTTTGCGCGCCAATGGCGTGCTGGCGGCGGGTTATGGCTGCAACTGAAGGGTTGGGTGGGAGGGATGGGAATTTCCAAGGCTCTCCATGTGATGCACCTGCTTTGGCAAGGGCATCGGTTTGGTCATTGAGATCTTTGTCTTGCCCTGGTTGGCGTGAATGACCACGGACCTTTTTCCAGTAGATGATCATGTCATGTGTGGTGACAATGGCATCGCATGCTTGGAAAAGTTCCTGATGTTTGACAGGCTTGTTGTTAGCTGTCTTGAATCCGTTCTGTTTCCATCCAGCTAGATGGCATGTGAAACTTAGACGGGCATAGTTCGAGTCAGTACATATCAGGAGTTCTTTGATGTTGTGGGAGGCGGCCAGTTGTAGGGTGATGAGGATGGCTGCTATCTCTGCATATTGAGATGAGTGAGGGCCTAACTTGAACTGTTGTGGTGGGCAAGGGTCATTGTTGAGCCAGACCACGCCTGCTCCCGCTTTCAAGTTGCCTTGTTGATTGTAGGAGCAACCATCGACATATGCTGTGGGCATGCCTTCACACACATTCTCCTCGAAGTACCTATAGTTTGTCAGTTGCGGTGGTGCCGGTTCTTTGGCTTCTGCTGAGGTATTCAGCGTGTCTGTTGAACAGCTCTGACAGGCTGCTAGCCCGTTTCCCAGTGAGGATTTGTGGTTTTGGGCATATCTTGCCTCGACGTCTCGTCCTTGGAGCGTCATTAACCATGTAGCTATGCGGGCGTTGGTTACCACGCCATCCCTGATTCGTTGGCTGTTGAGGAAGGTCACTGGTTGGTGACACGTTTCAATGATAACCTTCTGAGCTCCAATGTAGTTGGAGAAACGCTGAATGGCCCATACAGTGCAAAGCAAGGCTTTTTCGCAGTCTGAGTATTTGCATTCTGGGGGAAGCAAGGTTTTGCTGGCATAAGCGACCACCCGTTTGTCTTTGTCGTGGAGCTGGTACAGACCTGCACTGAGGCAATGATTGGAGAATCCAGCTTCCAGATAGAATTCTTTTCCTGGGTCGGGGTAGGCCAGGCATGGGGCCGAGCACAGGCGTTGTTTGAGCTCGCTCATGGCTGTGTCCTGGGCTTCCGACCAAACAAAGGGTTTGTCCTTCTTCAGGAGGGAAGTCAGTGGTCGTGCGATGTCAGCATAGTTCTCGATGAACTGTCGTGAGTAGTTGCACACTCCCAGAAAACTTCGTAGCTCAGAGATGTTAGTGGGCGTCTTTATGTTTTGTATTGCTTGTGTACGGCTGGACTGCGGCTCAATGCCGCCTCGTCCGACGAGCAAGCCAACATAATTTACCTTGGTTTTACACCATTGTCCTTTGTGGAGGGCAATTTTCGCTCCTGCTGTTGTCAGCTGGTTCAGGACATGGTCGATTTCTTTGAGGTGGTCTGCCACATTGTTGCTTTTCATAAGGATATCGTCAACATAAATGAGGTTGCCTCTGGCTCTGGCATCGGGGCAAGCTTTGTTCAGAAAGATGTTGAATTCAGCTGGGGAGTTGGCATAGCCGAAGGGGCACCTTGTGAAGGTGAATTGTCGATTGCCAAAGGTGAACGCCAACTTGTGTTGGTCATCCGGGTGGACAGGGATTGTCCAAAATCCTGAGGCGACGTCCAGTGTGGATAGGATCGTGGAGCCTTTGATTTTGGGAATCTCTTGGTCCAATTGAGTCATAGGCCATCGCGATAAGGGAACTTGCTGGTTCAATTTGCGATAGTCAATGGTGGGCCGCCATTTGCCGTTTGGCTTTAGGACTGGCCATATCGGGGCGGAGTAGGTGCTGTTGCAGGGTCGGATGACCCCCTTTTGTAGCATGGAGTCAATGATATCTTGCACTGATTCGTATGATGCTATCGGAATCTTGTACTGCCGCACAAATGTCGGTGGCGCATTTGGGTGAGTTGGGATGCGCACCATGTGGATATCAGTCAGGCCACAGTCCAGGGAATCCTTTGCGAAGGAGTCCTTGTATTTGCACAGAACTTCTTTGAGTCCTTGGCGATCCATTTCACTGTGGAGGGCATCCGCCTCGCTCAGGATTTGTTGGACTTGTGCATTGAACCCAGCATAGGGTTCCTCTGAGTCATTTGAGGGACTGTGGGCCTTGACAGTCAGTTCTACAGGTGACTCTGTTGCAGTCTGTGTTGACACAGCGTAGACAGCGAGGTGAGTGTCATCTGTAAGTTCTGATCGGCAGACACTTTCTTTAGGCACCGGCAGAATAGAAGTGATGGTGATGATCTCATGGGGCTTTGTGCAAGTTACGGTGTTGTGGCATTCATCTGACATTAGTTCAACTGGTATGTGGCCGATGACAGGAACTGTCAGTTCAAAGTCATGGAACGCCTGGTTGATGAGCCATCCCAGGTGACTGGCTTTTGGCACATTGATGTCTTTGGCCGTACAGTTGTTGAACAACACATACACAGCACGAGATGACACTTCTATGAGAGGTGTGGCTTCCAAGGTCAGTCCTAGTTTTAGGCAGGTCCTGGAAGGTTGGAAGAAGCCTAGCTTACTGTTAAGGGTCTGGCCAGGTCGCATGTTGAGGCGGACACTGACACTCTTGCTGTAAGCGGGGATTGTGGCTTCTTGCTCGTTGATCATGGCGCATGCATCTGGTATTGTTTGACCAGATCGAAGATTCTTGAGGTTGACTGAAGATGTCAATTGGTGTGACAAGGGAGCCCATATGACGTCATTCACGGTGTCAACGCAGGCGTTGAGACGGACCATGATGTCTGCTCCTATGTAGATGTCATGAGGCAGGTTGGGGACAACCAGGAAGTAGTGACTCAAGAGTCTGTCATTCCATCGTATGTCTGCAGCACAGACGATCTTGGAGGTAGCCATAGTTGTTGAACATGGATTGAGAGGGAAGCGGCTATGCTTCGAGACGTGTGGTATGCTCTGATTTGTCTGCTTCAATGTTCTGAAGAGCTTCAGGCTGATAGCTGAGTTTTCAGCCCACAGGGCTAATGCTGCATCAGGCACTGATGTGTCTTGGACATTTATGGCAGTCATGATTCGGAGGGAACCTGAGTCTGACGCTTGCAGTGAGCAGAGGAATGGGTCTTGGTTCTTGTTGCTTGAAGTGGAACTTGCTCTTGACTTTGAACTTGCATCGTCAGTCAGTGGATGGGGGGCGGTGTCTGTGGCTTGACACTGCAATTCGTTCAGGTTTACTGACTGGAGGGGCAGAGGCTCACGGACTTGTGTCCATATCTTCAGGTGTTTGAAGTCTATTAAGGGTTCAAAGCGGTTAAGCAGGTCTTTCCCAATGAGGAGAGGATATGTGTTGAGTGGTGAGACGTATACTGGGTGAACAAGGTTCATTGGTCCCACTGTTAGGTGAATTGGGGCCACATGTTTTAGTTGTAGGCCTGTGTGGGAATATGCTTGGAGGTTCAGCTCACACCTTTGAAGTTTGAAGGTTCCGTTAGACCTCTTTGTTCTGTTTTGGACTTCTTCAAGGAGTTCTGTTGACATTAGGGTGATGTCAGCTCCAGTGTCGAGGAGGGCTTCGACCTTGATGTGTTGTTCGATGATAATGGAGAGGTAAAACTTTCTTGCGATACCTTTCTCAATGAGATCACCTAGGAGTTGGGGGACTGGAGTTTGGGATGAGAGAGGTAGGATGTCAGCATTTATTTCGTTTTCTTCGGAGGAGTGGCAGACGACCAAGACAGCACTTTCAGGAACTGGAGTGGTTTCCACAGCAGGTCTTTGTTGGATGCTGCTGTGATCTGACCCATCAGGTGTTGGATCAGTTTCTGACTGTTTTGCAGGATGTTCAGGTGGGACTTCTTGTCCGTTTGAAGTTATGGTGCTTGTGGTTCTCTGAGAGAGAGATGAGGTGCTGTTCTCTGGGGTATGTTGAGTCAGGTGGTCGCTGCCATCTCGTCCGGCCGCTAGTCAGGATGAATCTGGTTTCGCTTTCTCTTCCCACTTCCGGTCATCCTCCTTTCGTTGGAAGAACTCTTTCATCATCATTTTCATCAGCTCTTGAGAGTCGAAACAAGATGAAGTCTTTTGTTCTGGTATGGATTCATTTTGAGCTCTGTCAGCTTGGAATCTTTGTGAGTTTTTTCGTCGATTCCTTGGGCTGGTTGCTCCAGGGTGTGTTTGTCGTTTTCCCTTGGATTCCCATGAGCCTTTTCCTCTGGGGTTTCCAAATGAGCTTGGGTGATTCCAGGTTTTCTCCCAATGACTCTCATGAGGTCTTGATTGGTTCCATGAATTTTCCCAGTGACGTCCAGGTGAGCGTTGTCGTCCACGTGGTCCATCCCAGCGGTTGTCTCTCTGTTTAGGTCGAGTACCAGTGTGGGAGTCCCACTCTCTGTTGGACGAAGATGCATTCCACTCTTTGGGTGTCGGCTTGGCAAGGTCTTGACGCTGGGTGCCCTCTAGGGCCAGCCCTTGACTCTGTGTGTTGAAGTCAAGAACTGTGGTGGTTTTGGTGCCCTTTTCTAAGGCCATCTTCTGTTTACAGTAGGCTTTGTGCGCCAAGTCTCTTAACTGTTGAGCACTCATTGTGCGTGGACAGGCAAGGACGCCGAGATGGTGGCTCACCCCAGGATGGAGGTTTCTCAGGAAGAGAGTTTTGAAGTTCAATTCCTCCTCCATGTTCTGTTCGTTGCGAGACCCGAAGTATGCTAGCCTTAGTCGGCTATAGAAGACTTGAGGAGTTTCGTGACGACCTTGTTTTGTTTCCAGGGCAGCCACTAGTCCTCGTTCTGACTCAGGGTCGGCAAACTCTCTGATGAGAGCTTCTCGGAGCAGGTGGTAATCAGTCTTTGTGTGGGCAGGCTGCCGGTCCAGGAAGCTGCGCACTTCAGAGCTGGATGTGGCTCTGAGCAAATAAAGTCTATCTTTGTCAGTGACATTGGGTCTCATTTCCAGATGGAAGTCAATATCTTGCAGATAACTCTGAACATTTGGACTACCTGGCACATTTGGAGTGAATTTGCCAATGTTTCTAGCAAGCTTGTCAAGGTCTCTGAGGTCCAAGCCATGAGATGATCTGTGGCTGGCTGGAGCACGTTCTTTTAGCTTAGTGGGGAGGTAGGATTCTTCGGAGGGAGCAGGTGACTGTTTTGGCACTGCCCCCTTCTGATCATGTGCCAGTCCAGGAACAGGGGAGCCGGTCCTGCTTGGCAAAGGTGAAGTCGGTGTCCGACGTGTTCTTGACGGCTCACAGCGCAATTCATATGCATGCTTGAGTTCCTCTTTAATACTGTCAGACTCTTCTTTGATGTAGTCAAGCTGTTGTTTTAGGCGGCTGACCTCATTTCTTGACTCATTCAGGTGAGTTTCGAGAGCTTTAATTCGGCTGTTCTTGTCTCTGAAGTCAGCCTTTGCTTTTTCCAGTAGCTGTTCTGCGTACTGTAGCTTGTCGGAGAGGTCAACGTAGTCTGCTCTGCCTCGTTCCATTTCTTGCGTAGTAGCTGCTAGGGTCTCTTTTAGCCTGTTGATCTCCTCTTTGGCGCCTTGTTCCACTTCATCAGGCCCTTCTCGTCGTTCCTGAGCCTCCAGCTCCAGCTGTTCGATGCGTCGTTGTGCATGTGTCAGCTCCTGCTGGCGATGGGCGGCTTGCCTGTCGCTCAGTTTGAGGGTGGCGATGAGTGTGTGGCTTAAGGAGCCGGTGATCTTGGCTAGTTCTTTGTGACTGTAGCTCTGGCTTGGGTCCTGTTTCATGAGGCTTGCTATGTTGTCATCCAGCTGGTCCTGTGTCTGATGCTTTAGTGTTTCAGCGGCCTTAGGTAGGAGGCTGTCTGTTACAACACTTAGCCAGGTCTCCAGATCCTTCCAGTGTCCAGCAGGGTCTGTTGTGCGAGACATGTTTGGCACCGCGAGGGAGATCTAAACCCGAAACTGACACAGACCTTGAAGGAAAGAACAAAACAAAACACAACAAAACAAAACAAACAAGCAGGGCAAATCAAAGGTGTAAGGGTGCAATGTCAAGTGTGGGCTAATGGGAATGAGGAATGAGTGTGTAAATGTGCAGGTAAGACTGGTTCTCGACTGTGGTCCTCTTGTGGATGTGCTTCTAACTCGGAGTCTCTGCGAAAAGAATCAGTAAGCACACACAGATAGCACAGCTTGAGAAGAGTAGAAGAAAAGAAGAGCACGAAACAAACAGAATAGCATTTAGCAAAAGCAGAATAATAATGGGGTGCTTCCAGTTTCCCCATAAAATGAAGTTTTGTCTTTAACACTGTTTGCAGAATGAGTTTTGTAAAATTTAATTTTAGAAGGATGGTTCTAGACAGGGGTTCTGAAAAGGATTTCAAAGTACCAGGACTGTGATTGTTATTAAAATTCCCTTCGGGGCGAAAGAAAAACAATAACAATGACAGTATTGGTTTCTCAGCTAGTAGGATTGACAACCATGCACCACTTAAAGCGCTTCTAGACGCGTGCTCAGGGTTTATGGACGCCTACCAGTCGACCTGCTCGAGCCTAGGCTGGGTAGGATAACAGGATGAGGAGGGAAGGTAAAGTGAGTGTCATACTATTTTAAAAGAAGTGTTCCGTTTCCCAAATATTTGTTAAATATTTCTCAAACACTCTGCTTTTATGACTTTCACAGGTACAAATCCAAAAACCAGCAGCAGTAGTCAAACCAGAAGTGGACAGCTGAGAGAGAGAGAGAGAGAGAGAGAGAGAGAGAGAGAGAGAGAGAGAGAGAGAGAAGAGAAGAGAAGAGAGTGAAGTTTGCACCCAAAATTTGGAAAATTACAGGGTTGCCAGAGTGGTGGCGCTAGGGAGTCGCTACACCTAGGGGGTTAGCTTGCTGCTCTAGCAGGACAAGTTAACTGACCCAAATATTGAGGAAGACCCAAAAATTTTCCTTAAATAAATGAATTAAATCAAAGACTAAGGGAGTAAAAGTCCGAGACTAACTTTATTTTAAATGAATTTTGAATTTAAATTTGGAAGTTGTGAATTAAAATTGTAATGGGTTCAGCATTAAACATTGAGAGCAATTATAATCAAATTAATCAATCAAGTATCATCTGAATTAGGGAAGCCCAAATCCTAATTAATGACTAGTGAAATTAAAATTTCAAAGCAATAATGATTAGTTAATGATTAAAATTGCCAGATGTTTGTAAGCAACTACCATTAAATTAATCCACAAATATCCATACCATATGAAAGCTAAACTGAAATTGATTATGAACTTGATTTTCAATTAAAATTGAAATCGAATTAAAGTTTCCAATCAAAAATTCATATTCCCAGATGTCATCAAAATCTACAAGAGCAATTATAAATAACAGGAAATGTCCTCAAAAGTAATCAGGATGATTGCTAATTACTAAAACAAAACAGTGTTTAACTGACAAGAGTAAATTTAGGAGAGAACTCTCAAACAAATGATATTAAAAACCAGGTTTATTAAATTTAACATTTGTCACGTTCTCTCAAATGGGAGGAGATGAGAAAAGATAAGATGTGTAAATTAGACAGAGAGGGAGGTGAAAGCACTAGAGTGAATTACAGTTCAGTAAGAAAGAAGTCATTCCAACATTGCAACATTGCATTCAGACCACAAAATGCTATGCTAGCCACTAGCCCTTTAGCAAAGCTACTAGCTTTACATAGACTGTAATGCAACCGTGCTAGATTTAGCTAGCTCAGCTTGTGCTAAGCTTTGTTTACACACAGTTGAATATGGCGCTGGCAGACTGCGCATGCGCACTTAAAGGTTACCCCGGGAAGGGTTTCTTAGGGCTTCCGGGTTACAGCTGTCACTGTCGTGGTGACCGTGACGCACAACAAAAGAGTACGCTTGTTCTATACTCTTTGCACACAGATAACGAACATACAAAATCACATTAATCATTGAACTGACGGCGCAGTTCTCAATGACAATGAACCATTCAGCTTCTCATGTTTCCGAGCTGAACAACCCCCACACGTTAGAGTGAGGCACATTAATCCACAGATTTTTCTGCAATTAATAATAGTAACATTACTGAGATCTCGGCGATCTGAATCATTCGTGTCAGTTTCTGGACACGCAACAACATGCAGGATTTGCTGCAACAATACTTGATCAAGAATTTTCAAAATAATCCCATTCAAATCAAACTCAGACACGTATAGTGTTTAGAGTATTAATATCTCATCTCACGAATGAGCGGATATAGGCGGCACATTAGGTAGCTACTCTCTAATGTGACCATGCAGGGATTTTAGCTTAGTTGAAATAACATTGGAACACGCAATATTATCCACTATAGCTAAGGCCTTAAAGAACAAAGCAAGGAACACGCTCACTCTGTCCTGGTGCGCTCTCAGGCGACTTTCCTTTTGTCTTGGCAGACAATCTTAGATTCATTTACTGCAGTTTTAACAACAACAACAACAACAAAACGTACAGACAAACAACTCGAGTTCAGATTTCATTCATCCACAGCGCCTTATGTGCAATCATTGTTATGACAATCAAAAAGCCTCGTTTCTGTTTCTAATCTATCTTCCGGATCAAGAAAAGATACAATCACACAAGTTACTTGTTTTGTGTACAAATTAGATTAAACTGCACGAATTTTTCTCCACCATTATGTAAGGACTTAGCCTATTTATTAGCTCAATTTAATTGTTACAGGGAATAAGAATCGAATCAACTGTAAATGATTCACTGTAAATGATTCAGAATTAATATTTAACACTTCATCAATTATTCGTCCAGCGAAAATTGAGGTTAGAGTATTTTACCAATTCTGGATAAAATATTATTCTGTGGCCAACAGTAACAATATTTTATTATGATTATTGTTATTAGTGTAATTATTATATTATAAGCAAGAGGTAACTTGATCTTTGAGTTTAAGACAGTAATTTGATACACAGCACAAGAAACTCGTATATGTGAAAATCAAAACAAGATTTATTGACTACTTCTAATGATTACAGGAAACTAAGGCTAAACACACACACACACACACACATACATACATGCACACACATTCGCGGAGTTGATGAGTTATGAAAAGTCCCAAGTTCAGTGCTAACTTAACTCATAACCTGAGGAAAATCACAAAAGCAGAGCTTTGGCTTGATTCTTTAGGTTTAAAGGAGTTTCACCAGTTTCCAGCAAGAGAGAGAGAAGTTTGCTTGTACCTGCGTTTGCTGTGACAGCTGAGGTAATCGGGTTGTTCCGTGACTCGTGTACAGCGGAATCCCGTTCTGGATTGGCTGTCTTTCAGGTGACGTCTTCTCGGGAAAGCCCTGTGGGTTGCGCGGAAGCTTTGAAGGATGCTGCTGGCTGAGCGTCTGGCTTGAGCGGCTCTCTTCTTGGGAGACTTTGGTCAGATATTTCACGAAGTGTTTTGGAGTCTGGATGTGATGGCTGTCGAATGATCAGCAGCGCAGCTCGTGGTTGAAGTCGGGTGTTCGATGGAAAATCAGCCCCGGTCAATCAGTTATCAATGACCCATGCAACTTTTCCGCCGTGGTCAAAGTAGCGGTGTTTCGGCTACCGGCTTCTGACCGATTTCGAGCGATTTCTGACCGACTTCTGGCCTTTTCTGACTTCCAGCTTCTGACATTAGCTTGTTCGGACAGCATAGTTTTAAGGGAGCGATCCTCCAATGAGACGTTGCTACGGAGATTAGACACGCCTCGTCTATTGTCTATTGATCACATCGCGTGATATCTGCAGAACATTCTCCTGTTTTATTAACAACTTTATAAAGTTTCTTAATATTTTCCTGATACTGAATTTCAATGTTTCATTCACACAGAATTACACAGAATTATAAATTCTGCATTTAGAACTCAAACATGGCACACTTCTTACACACATATTACTAGACTGACCTAATTAAAACAATGATTACAATAATGCATTTGAAGAAAACCCACATATTGAATACATTGAATAGACATGTTAGTAATTACATCATGGCATGTATTATTCTGTATATAGTTAATACTTTAAGTAATCGACAATTGTCCCTTTTGAGATTCAAGATTGAGTCCTTAAGCATAGTTTAAACTTTGACCGGAGTCACGAGTGACCGGGTCACGATGGACGGTCAACACAAGGGAGGTATTGATAGGACAGATTCGTCTTTAAATCCGTTGATGGGTATTTTCCTGTTCCGTCCGATAATACAAGAGGGTTTTGTGAGAGAATCAATAGATTTAATGTGATCAAATCCACGTGATGGGTTCTGATTAGTTTATTGCTGATGAGCTAAGAAGTCCTTTAGACAGAGTCCTTTGTTAAAAGAAGTCACGTCATCACTTCAGGAAATGGATCTTTTGGACCAAATGAAGCTTTGTTCAATCATGCCTCTGGCTGATGAAGCCATTTGGTAACGTCTGTCGAACGAGTCCCTACATCAGACAGGACCACTTTGGCAAGTTACTTGAGTTTATTGAACACAATTATCTTTGGCGGTATGGTTCCTTATGGGGGTTCTTGCTCCAAAATTAATTGAACATACAAGAGCTTTAACATTAACCCCCCGGAACCATCAGCTTGGAAATACAGAGACAATTAAGACGCTAGTAATGTCTTTAAGAGCGAACGTGGTATCGTGTAGATATGTGGGACGTCTATACTGTAGCTTGGTTATGAGGATGAGTGTCTCTCAGCAGTGAGGTCCATGCCAGCCGGGACTTGAAGCCTTATTGACTTTAAGGTAGTAATCTGAAACAAAAGATGATGACAACCAGAAGGTGCACAGTAATATGCTCATGCTTATAATGGGGAGGGAGGGAGGGTTGCGAGCAGTTTGAGCATACTTACCGAGCAGCAATGCCACGTATATATGTCCCGTGTCTAATAGGAGAATGGTAATGATTGGAGCGATTTGACAGCTGACCGCGTCAGCTGGTCGCAGCACTATGCCTACGTGGCCTTCCTGAACTAACGCTGCGCTCGATATAAACAATGACATACTTTACTTACTTATTTTAGGCAGTGAGGGCAGGAGAATTTACAAAATTTAACACAATTTCATGGTATGTTCATGATGTTTAATCGATACTGTTCTGATGCAAAACACCAATACATTTCTTGCTCATTACTGTAGGTAGTGAGTGCAGGAGAATGACAAAATTCCATGTTATGTTCATGTTGTCAGTTTAATGGATACTGTTCCAATGTGAAACACCAATACATTATACATTACTATAGAACAAATGTTATGTTATGCAATTCAAAAAAGAACAGACATATATAAGAACAAACAAAACAAAAACATACCCTTCTGCGAGTTACTGTTTTTAATGTTGATCATATTATACCAGCAAGAATATTCCCCGAATATAATATAATATATGATTTCCCGATTTTAAAAATATATAATTTTTTTGATTTTTACTGTTCAACAAGCAAAAGGGTAATATGTACATTTTAAACATGCTGTCAGTATTTTTGCTCTATTTTGCAACGAAAGCCACAGCAGAGCAGCACACAAGCTGTGTTTCGTGAACGAATCTGCAGCTTTGAACGAATCGTCAATGATTCAATGATCCATTCATAAATAGCTACAGCCGCTTGTTTTGATACTGAAAGAATGAATGACTCGATGATTCACTCATAAAAAAAGTGACTTACCGCCACCTACTGGCAGTTTTAATGTAATATTTAAAATTATCACTTCGTTTTTATCAACATTGTATTTATTGCATTTAAATATATATATATATATATATATATATATATATATATATATATATATATATATATATATATATATTTAAGGCATTATTTATTTTACAAAGGTATTTATAAAGGTACAAAAATGCACTGGAAAAATCGATTTAAGAAGGTTATTGTCCCTTAATTGAAATGTATAACTGCAGTCCAAGTGGAAAAGAGAGGGTATGACAGATGTTAAATTCCTCAGGAGGTACGACACTCTAGGAAGTTTGAGAACCACTGAAAGAGGATATGTAGAATTGCAAAAGTTCTACTGCAATGAGTGCAATGTCAGCCTGTTACCTTGATTCAAATTTTCATAAGCTTACATGAATTGGTCTAAAGAGAAAAATTATGACTATTTTGTCTAAAGACTACATATAAAATAGCTATTAATGTTGGTAACTGTAGTTTGACTAAAAGTAATGACTAAGACTTGACAAAAATGTGATGCCTTTTCGTCGACTAAAACTAGACTAAAATATGAAAGACTAAAATTACTACATTTCCCATCTGCCCCGTACCTTGGACTAATCACCACACCCAGCTGCCACTCATCTACTGGACTATTTAAGCCACTCGCAAACTCACCATCTTTGCGAGGTCTTGTATTGCCACGGTGTACATTTCTGAGAGTTTACTATTCTGATTGATCCCCGTTTACGATTCTCTGCTGCCTACCTTTGGACTGTTTGTTGTTTGCTTGGACTGTGACCCATATCTGCCTGCCCTGATTCCCTGCCTGTACTACGACTATGATTCTGCCTGTTCCCTGCTATTGCCCCTGTCTGACCCCTGCCTGTTTGTACACACCAGCGGCACCTTCACCACCTGTCATGGCTGCCATTACCCACGCGGCAGAAACAGCATCGTCGGGAATCCACGCCTCTCACTCCCGGAGAAATTCGACGCCGATCCAACAAAATGTAAGGGCTTCATTCTTCAATGCACTCTCTTCATTAGTCAACAGCCTGCGTTATATACAACAGAGGCAGGAAAGATTGTGTTCGTCTACTCATTATTCACTGGCAAGGATTTGGAATGGATTACAGCGGTATGGAGAGAGGATGGGTCAGCTTTACTTTCATTCGAGTCCTTCATGCAGACATTCTGGGAGGTTTTCGATCACCCCAGGGAGGGTAAAGGGGCTGGTGATCTCTTGATGGAACTCACTCAGGGGCGGAGATCGGCAGCTGAGTATGCACTTGCCTTTCGCACACTGGCTGCACAGGCAAACTGGGTGGGTGACACTCTTTAAGTATTATTTCGAAGAGGCTTATCCCATGAACTACAGGCAGAACTGGCCTGCCGTGATGATGGCAAGAGCCTGGATCAATTCATAGAACTGTCAATCCAGATTGATAATCTCATGTGATCTAGAAAAACCACTCATTCCCGCAATGTTCGTCCCTCTCCTCCTGTGCTCCCCGATAACTCTGAACCCATGCAAGTTAATTCCTATCATCTGTCTGAGGAGGAGAGAAATCTAAGGCTGACTCACTGACTTTGCCTATACTGTGGTAGCCCTGGTCATATGAGAAACTCCTGCCCAGCTCGTCCCTGATCTGAAAACCCATGGCCGGTGAGTGTCATTAACCAATGCTACAACTCTGACATGTGTTTTACTGTGCCCATAACCCTCTTGTTCAATGATCAACGCATTACCACCACTGCATTGCTGGATTCGGGGACAGCGGGGAACTTCATGTCCCATGGCTTTGCTCATCATCATCACATTGCTTTAATCGAATGCTCTTCTTCTCTGACAGCGGAAGCGATAGATGGCCGACCGCTGGACACCGGACAAGTTAACGCCATTACCCAACAACTAACCATGAAAACGGGACTGTTCCATACCGAAACCATTCAATTCTACATTCTTCCACTACTTCCATTATCCTGGGTCTGGCCTGGCTGCGTAGTCACAATCCACAAATCTCCTGGAGAGAGGGTCAGATCACTGATTGGAATGAATCCTGTCACGTTAAATGCCTGTCCCATTTGTCTTCTCTACCTGTCAGAACGATCCAGCCAGTTGAACCAGCAACTAGCCTTCAGCAAGGTGCGTGCATCACAACTCCCTCCTCATCGTACTTACGATTGTGCCATTGATCTCATTCCAGGGTCCACTCCTCCCAAGGGCCGTATATTTCCACTGTCTCAACCCGAGTCTGAAGCCATGAGGAATTGGCGAAGGGGTTCATCCGTCCATCTACGTCTCCCACTTCCGCAGGCTTCTTCTTTGTACATAAGAAAGATGGTGGCCTCTGTCCCTGCATCGACTACGGAGGGCTCAACGATATCACCATCAAGTTCAGATACCCGTTACCTCTGGTCCCAGCCGCCTTGGAACAGCTTTGCACCGCCAAATACTACAAAAAGCTTGATCTCCGCTGTGCCTATAACCTAATCCGAATCAGAGAGGGGGATGAGTGGAAGACCGCCTTCTCTACAGCTACCAGGCACTATGAATACCTTGTTATGCCGTTCGGGCTCGTCAATAGTCCTTACGTGTTCCAGGCGTTCATCAACGATGTCTTCAGAGACATGCTCAACAGATTCATGATTGTCTACACTGACGACATTCTGATCTACTCTGACACCATGGAGGAGCACATTCAACAGGTCAGAACAGTTCTCTAGAGACTAATTCAACACCAGTTATATGCCAAAGCCGAGAAATGTGAATTCCACCAGTCATCCATCTCATTCCTTGGTTACATCATCAGCCCTGACGGTATTGCTATGGATGAGAAGAAAGTCTCCACGGTTCTCAACTGGCCACAACCCACAATGCTCAAAGAATTGCAATGCTTCTTGGGCTTCTCAAACTTCTACCGACGTTTCATTCGTGGCTTCAGTGCCATAGCCGGTCCTCTCACAAGCATGGTGAAGAAGGGTCACCATCGCCTCATCTGGTCTCCCACAGCACATCCAGGCCTTCCAACAGCTTAAAGATCACTTTACCATGGCTCCCATCTTGCACCACCCTGACCCATCACTTCCTTTCGTGGTCGAAGTGGATGCCTCTAGCTCCAATCTGGGCGCGGTGCTATCTCAGAGACAAGGTAACCCGCCAAAACTCTATCCATGTGCCAATCATTCCAGAAAACTTACAGCAGCAGAGCAGAACTATGACGTTGGGGATCGTGAGTTACTAGCCATGAAAGCAGCATTCGAAGAATGCCGTCATTGGCTGGAGGGGGCCACACATCCATTTGTCGTTCTCACAGATCACAAGAACCTCGAATATCTCCGGACTGCCAAAAGACTCAATCCCAGACAAGCCTGTTGGTCATTGTTCTTCTCCCACTTCCACTTCACCGTCACGTACCGTCCTTGTTCCAAGAATACTAAAGCCGATACTCTTTCCAGACAATATGAAGGTGAACTCACATCCCAATTACCCGAAACCATCATACCATCCTCTCTTGTCGTTGCTCCTATTCAGTGGGATATTATGACCGAGCTGGAACAAGCCAACGCCCAGAGTGAGGTTCCAGTCGAATGCCCACCTGACAAAGTCTTCGTCCCCGAAAACTTCCGCGGCGGAATCACAGAGATGGTGCACAGTCTGCCCTCATCCGGCCATCCTGGTATCACAGCCACAATCCAGCTACTCCAGAACCACTTCTGGTGGTCAACCTTAAACAAAGATACAACCCAGTTTGTTAAGCAATGTCCTGTATGCAACATAAACATAAACCTTCCCACCAATTACCTGCCGGTCTCCTACAGCCGCTGCCTCTGCCTCAACACCCTTAATCCCACATTGCCATAGACTTTGTCACAGATTTACCTGCATCCAACAACTTCACCACTATACTCACCGTCATTCTCCAAAGCCTGCCACCTCATACCTCTGCCAAAGTTACCCACAGCAATGCAGACTGCCGAGCATCTATGCAACTGGGTCTTCCGCATTTATGGCCTGCCTGAGGATATTATGTAACCCAGACTAATTAGGGGTTAAATATATATATATTAATATAAATGTATGAGGTTTAGAAAAGTAAATAATTTAAGATTGGCGATATTGACCAATGCTTAAGATGAAATAAATTATGTGACAAAAATAATTTGTAATATTTAAACAAGTTATAGTTTCATCCAGTCAGAGTTCTGTTGATATGGACCGCCCACCTGCTGACACGGCAGATTGCGCAAGACCTGAGAAGGGAGAAGACAGGAAAGAAATTCGCTAGATTTAGCTATCAAGAAATTAGAAATAACTGAGTAAAACTTTGAAAATAGTTTTTAAATCTCTTCAAGTCAATTGAAAGAGGAGGATATTGAGTGGATTCAGTTGTTATTTTACTCCTGTGACGATAGATGGGTGAATTACATTGTTGCATTACTGGGAAGTGAATATCTGGATGTGGTGAGTTAAATTTATGCATGTATGCTGAGTTTAATGTTTAAATAAGAAAACAACACTTATTTTGTAAGGAAAACAGTTGTTTATTTTGTTTATTATGGTCATATGTGTGATTTATGTTGTATTTTTGTATATTATAATACAAATTCGTAGCGCTGTTCAGTTGTTCTCATGTGGTGTCGTTCTTTTTCACGTGCACGCTTCACGTGCATGTCGCGGTAATACACACGTGCCTGAAAAGAGATGGATGTTTATTAGCAATGTAATATTGTAAAACACTGAAATTATTACTTTATATGTTAATGTATTGATATGTGGAGATACTTACCTGATGTGATGCTATTGTTGACTAAATGCAGTCATGCATTTCTGACCTTTTAAACAGGTCAGGTTTTTTTTCCTCAGGGGAGATTGATTTTCTTTGATGGCGAGCCAACCTATTCGGACACTGGAAAAGAAAGAAGAAAATTCATCCTATAGGACCAGGAGAGTATTGTGATTTCATTTTTTTCCCTGCTCAAGGTAAAACTATTCCTGCATAGAGACTGTGCTTTTTCCATATGGGACTGGAAACTGTTTGAGATAACTAGAAGAAGGAACTGATATCAGTTATTGAACATTTGGAAATAGAACTGATCGTCGATGATCTATTATCTATTGTCATTCTATTGGTTTCTATTGTATTCATACTATTCTAGTGTGAAACTGACAGTGATTTGCTCTAATTGATTTGTGCTTTTATTTCTTTTCGTTGAATTGATGTAACTTACTTTGAATTGTTTTTTTATTTATTTTATTGTCCAATTTCAAAAAGGGGAAAGGCCAGCATTTAAGGGAACATTCATAAAAAATCTACGTACTTACCTTAATTGTGGTCTCCTGTCATTCCTTCAGCAATTACCCTCTACCTCCATAGTCGAACATACAAATCTTCTGATTTTCCTAATTGGTCCATAAAAGTGAAGAACTAAATTATAAGTAATATAACCCGTTACAATTGTATCCGATCGAGGCCCTCAGTTTACCTCACGCCTCTGGTCAGCCTTCTGCCAGGCACTCAATATTAACGTCAGCCTCACTTCTGGATACCACCCACAGTCTAACAGGCAAATTGAGCGGTTGAACCAAGAACTTACTCAATTCCTCTGTTCCTACTGCAACCACCACCAAAATGACTGGTCCAGATATCCCCTGTGGGCAGAATATGCACAGAACTCTATTTGCAAGGCAGCAACTGGTTTAACTCCATTTCAGTGCATCCTTGGTTTTCAACCACCTCTGTTCCCCTGGACTGGCAAACCAACCAATGTCCCTGCAGTTAACGACTGGATGAATCGGAGTGAGGCTACATAGAACAGAGCTCATACTCATGGGGGGAGGGGGGTCTCTGTCACAGAGACGAACTCCTTGATTCCCTCCTCTGACCATCAGTGGGTGCCCTCTCCCGAATACTAGCACACACGCATACACTCACATTCACTCTTACATTCACACGCACTACATTTCCCATCTGCCCCGTACTTTGGACTAATCACCACACCCAGCTGCCGCTCATCTACTGGACTATTTAAGCCACTCGCAAACTCACCATCTTTGCAAGGTCTTGTATTGCCACGGTGTACATTTTTGAGAGTTTACTATTCTGATTTTCTGACTGTTGCTGATGCCTGCCTGAGTTTCTCCTGCCTACCTTTGGACTGTTTGTTGTTTGCTTGGACTGTGACCCTTATCTGCCTGCCCTGATTCCATGCCTGTACTACAACTACGATTCTGCCTGTTCCCTGCTCCCTGTTTGCCCCTGTCTGACCCCTGCCTGTTTGTACCACGCTATCTGTTAATAAAGCCTGCTGATGGATCCCAACTCGTGTGACAACTCGTTACAAATGGGTTTGATGATTAATGACAGAATTTTCATTTTGGGGTGAACTAAAGGCAGCAATTTTTAAAGTGCAACATTATTCAAATTAAGTGTTCCACAGAAAAAAACTAATATAGATTTGTCATGAAAGAGTGAGAATTTGTTTATTTATGGGTAACTATTTCTTTAAAGAATTTAATGACGTGTGCTAGGGAAGTATTTGTACATCATAGACACTTTCCTGAATCTTGGTCAACAACTCTCCAAAGAATATCATGAGATTTCTCCTCCAGCACGTCAGAGAAAATATCCTCATCAACCTCCACACCTGTGTCATCTTGTAATACCAGATCCTTGTCTTCGATGGAAAATTTCTTCTTGACTTTACGTTTATGAAGAGATAAAAGATAATTTTCTCCACATGCAGCAACTGGAAAACACTGGAAAAATAACTCTCTTTATAGATGCTATTTTACACTTGTGGATCAAAATGTACTCCAGTTTTAAAACTGAGCAACACCAAAAATTTCACACCGCATATTTAAAACTGGTAAATTTGCTGTGCAGCTGTACATACGCAGCAGGGTGGCTTTGAGGATTCAGGAGGTTCACCATCTTTATTCTCATCAGCCATTTCTTGCTCTCTTGTTTGGCTTAGAACAAGAAGAGCAACTGCTGCTGAATCTACCCACATGGAAAGAACCTATATGTGGATATATGCACATATATGAAACCTATATGCAGTGTATATGTACATATATGCTGCATATATGCACATATATGATAATATATATGCTGCATATATGCGCATATATACTGCATATATGCTGCATATATGCGCATATATACTGCATATATGCTATATATATGCTGCATATATGCGTATATATACTGCATATATGTGTATATATGCCACATATAGGCAAAATTGAGGTGCATATATGTGCATATACAGGAAATATAGGTCTCCTGTATTGCTTCTTCATATCCATATATATGCCCTATACATACAAGATATGTCTTCTATATAGCTAATGGCAGGATCTGGTCATTTTGTAGCTCATATCTCATTTTTGACTTTCATACATGATGCCTAGCTCATATTTTCTATTATCAAGGCAAAAACTAAGAATTAACGAAAAAAATTATGCAAGAACTTATGTATGTGCGAATGTAGCAGTTATGTATTTAGACAATTATTTTGTGATTCCACTTGCCATGACCATATTTGGGGTTTCCTGCCGCCATGCTGACTTGGGGTGTTGACGCACTTTGCTGCTTCCCAGTCTACATGAGACATCACAGCGGTAGGTCGCACAAAGTTTTTGCGGTGATTCAATTAAGGCCATGTTTCATGTAACAGCTGAATTCACATGATATATTTGTATGATTGTAATCCAAAACCCCTCTGTGATGTACATTCAGATGTTTAGTTGATTATTTTTCTTTACTTAAGTTACTTTTAATATCTCTCTTTCTCAGCGTTGTGCGTTGCTGCCGCACGCTGTTTGTATGCTGCACAAGTCCTCATATATTGCCATTTGTGTTATACAGAATAAAGTGAGGACCTGATGGCAAGATTTTTCGCAGTCTGTCTTTGATTACGACACAACGCAGAAAACACACCGCTACACGAACACGTGAAATTGGTCCCACATGGAAAAAACCTATATAAACATATATGTTTCAATATAGGTTTGATATAGGTTTTTAATATATGTGACATATATGTACATATATGTGTATATATATATATGTGTACATATATGTGTGCATATATGTACATATATGTACATATAATATAGGAAAACGGCCAATTTTATATATGTCACATATATGTAAAACCTATATCAAACCTATATTGAAACATATATGTTTATATAGGTTTTTTCCATGTGGGTAATTATGTCATAAACAACACATCATCATAAATCCCACAGCTCTCTCTCGTCAGCCATCAAAGGTCACGGGAAATTTCACCCCTTCAACTCTTCAACAAGCTCCAGCTGAAAACCCCTTGATCTAGTCTATACTCTGCCTCAGCAAAAGTAAGGCCCAAACCATTAGGTGCAGCTGCCGGTCCTTCTCCTCTCGAGGAAAAAACCAGAAGAGAGTGGAGCATTTTACAACTAAAACACACAATAACAAACAGACAGATCCCACAAGAACTGCCTGTACATGCTCTTTTGTTCTCATAAAAGACAACATTATAAGTTATATATGTGATCAGATGTCAACACTCACATGGACATGGATGCAAACACTTCCTGAAACGTTTGTCAGACATAAATTGTCTTACCTTAAAGGTCCCGTTCTTCGTGATCCCATGTTTCAAACTTTAGTTAGTGTGTAATGTTGTTGTTAGAGTATAAATAAAATCTGTAAAATTTTAAAGCTCAAAGTTCAATGCCAAGCGAGATATTTTATTTAACAGAAGTCGCCTACATCGAACGGCCAGTTTGGACTACATCCCTCTACTTCCTTCTTTAATGACGTCACTAAAACAGTTTTTTGACTAACCTCCGCCCACAGGAATACACATGAGTTGCGTTTGTAGAGTGTGTTTGTCGCCATGTCGTCGAAACGGTGTTATTTTCATCCCGCAGTCCAATCACCTTTGTTTGGCCTTCCCAGGGACGCTGTACTTAGAGATCAATGGTTACAATTTATGTTTAACTCGGTTCCCGAAAATTATAATTGTGGTATCCTTACTGCAATAGTTAATGTTGGACTGCAGTGCAAATAATGGCCACAAGAGGGGACTATGTTTATGTATATGGCTGTTTTCCGTATGAGGTACTCTTCTGAGTGAGTGCTAACGTTGTACATTTTCTGTCGCTGCTTGTGGAGATTAAAAGTTCAGTCTCTCGGGAATTATTGTCTTTTGTGTTCATTCGGCACAACACCACAATAATCCACATGTAAAACTATGTGCAGCACATGTTATGGTAAGAGGCGTGACCTTTCCGGGCAAGGAGCGCTCTCTATGGCTCTGGGTGCGCTCAGAGCTGTCGAATCACAACACAGGAACCGCTGGCACAATCAGAACTTGTTACGTATTTCTGAAGGAGGGACTTCATAGAACAAGGAAGTCATCAGCCGTTTTTATGACAGTGGAAACAGCGGTATACAGATAAGTAAATTATGTGAAAAATCCTGTGTTTTTTTACACGCGAAACATAAACACATGTTATATTGCACACTATAAACACAATCAAAGCTTCAAAAAACCATGAAAAATGGGACCTTTAATATCGGTTTGATATCGTTTCAAACAAAACAGTCCCTGAAGACGAAAAGATACTGACTGGTTCTCTAGGCGCTCCTTATATACTTCCGGGTCGCGCAATGATGAAGTCAATGGCCAATAGAATTGTCGTGAGTTGATATTGTTTTCAGACACCGGTTCACGCGGAGGCGTTCCCCATATGCATTTCAAAAGCATTGTAGAGTTCCCTTTCGAAAGGGAACCCTGTGTCTCTTATCTTTACTTATTGGAATCGTTTCACAGACAATATTGTGTGGAAAAAGGTTTGGCTTTTACCTAATCAATATTTAATTACAAACAAAGTTAAAGAGGTATCATTCAAATTATACATAGAATTTACTTTGTAAAATTTAAAGGTGATATTGATTTTAATTGCACTTTTTGTGACAGTTGCTCGGAAACTGTGGTTCATTCATTTTGGCACTGCCCATTTTTAAGACAAATGGGTTTTTGGTTATTTGGTCATTTGGAGAACTGTAGAGATAAGCAGAGTCAGGTTTATATAATAAATTTTATTCTTTTTAAAATTCCATGTTCACAAATGTAAGTTTTCCTGTAAAAAATAAACCCTCTTTTACATCATTCAATAAAGAAATTGAGCTTTATATTGACTTCTAAGCATTCTATGAACCTTCTATGAAGCAAAAAGCAAATTTGTAAATGTTTAAATATCTTTATGTAGATCTACATTAAGCCCCCCCCCCACACACACAAGTCCCCCCCCCACCCTTATGTGCAATCTTTTTGTTACATTAATGTATTTTCTTGTATACTCTAATATTTGTAACACACTTTTTATTGTTGTTAATAAAAAAATCCTTAAACCGTGCTATATACTTACATTTTTATACATGAATTTGATTGTCCACAATGCACATGATTTGTTTTATCAATGCTTTTATTGATTAGAGGAGTGTTTCAGAGAATGCATTAAAGATTATTAAATTGAAGAAGAGGTATAGAAGAAGAGATTAAAGCTTAGAAAAGATTAAATGATGTTTAATTTCAAAACAACATTTTTTGTTTTTGGTAAAGATAGGAGCAGAAAGTGTACAATCAAAGTAACTGTGGAGCAGCATGACTGCATATGATCTCACACGTCTGTAACACAAATATAGCCCATTTGGGTTGAACAGCGTGCATCGTTCCAGCAGCGGCCAGCTGTAGGGTGGAAAAAAATATTATTATTCTGATCATTATAGTGGTGTTAGAATCAACATAAAATAATGTTTAACCTAAGGCATTACTGTGTGATATGAAATTATATATTGTAAATTGTAATTTGAAAGTATTCAAAAATCAGACTGAATTCTCACAGGTCCAGTTGATCTCCACACAGTTCTCTGGACCACCAAAATTGTTAGGTTCTCCAGAGCACCAGTTGGTGTAGTCAATCACAGTTCCATCAGTCCACAACCACTGTGCATCCTAAAGAGCAAAGACAGTGATTATAAGAGTGCACTACTGTACTCAGAAAGAAGCTAATTAAGTTTTAAATCATCTTCATTAGAAACATTGCATTTACTCTTTAAAGCAGAAATTTCAGTCTAGAGAAACAAATAGGTCTCTTTAGGACACAATTTAACTTACTTGTTCTCCATCATGAGCACCACTCCAAGTTTGTGTGGAAGAAGAAGGCAACAGACCCAGCAGAAAATCATTTTCCGGTTTATTATGCACAGATGCGAGATGCGCACCAAGACTTTGGCAGTTTCTCTGAGGAGACAGATTTTTTAATTGTCAATACAAACTCTAATCTTTTACCATAAAGCATAAGTGCCATTTTAGTTTCAGACAAATTCTGCTCTGATTTCGTCATATTTCTATAATCTTTATTTGCAAGAAGTTTAAGAAAAGTTTCACTTTAAAAAATTTAAAAATTACCATTCCTAATAATAATAAGTAATCTTTAACTGCTATTCCCACTTTAACATTTAAACTAATCATTTGATTCAGTGCACGTAATATACATACATATATTTAAAAAAAAAATACCTGCATGCAATTACAGCTAATTAATTTCTGTAATTAGATCAATGATTACACTGTTGACCTTCCCTTACACCTTAACCCACCCTTAAACCTAACCACACCACCAAAACTGTCCCTAACCTTACCTGTACCCCACCTCAATAGCAGCGAAAGTGGTTTGCAATACAACATCAACACAATAAGTACATTTGTACCTCATTTATTTGTTTATTTAGATGTAGTTAAAGAGACGTAATGTAAAGTGTGACCAAATCACCTTGTTGTAACTAACACATTACCTCTGCTGTGATCCAGTAAACCGACTGAGGGAAGTACTTGAAGCACCGGAGTCCAAAACTTGACCATCCAGCGGGGCATTTCATGACTAAATCAACTGCATCCAGTACATCAATGTTAGGACTTTTATGTAATATTCACAGTGAAGAATGTTTTTATTTTTTCATTATTATTCTATGTAGCTTATTTTATGTTTGTGTGATTATGTGTCTAAATTATGTTTACTTTGACACTGTAAATCCTTCATTAATCATGTAAATATTAGTATGAAAAGAAAAAGAAAAGAACACAAAAAACACATCAAGTAATGAAACACTGTACATTTCCAAAATGCTTTTAAAATGGAATAGCAAGAGTTTTTACAATTAAATATTTTACCTTCTGCTTTCCCCATGGAGAAGATAAGGAAAAGAAGCATTAGACTTCTCAGCATTGCCATGATGAACCTGAAATGAACCTAAAAATTAATAAACAGGAAAAGTTAAATGTCTGCACTCATGCTGCACACTGTGGATTATCAATGTATTTTAAAGACAAAGAACAAAGATAGTTTAGAAATGTTATTCAGTAGGTTTTTGTTCCAAAATCTCACCTTGGTTTGGTTGTTGCCTTCAGAATCTCAGTGGAAGATTTTGTGAAGTTTCAGAAAGAGCTTTTATATTTAATGTCATGTTTGTATAGGCTTCTAGTCACGAGGATGATATTCAGTTGTTTGATATGCAGACTTTTGTAAACACAAAAAAAAAAAAAAAAAAAAAATTGGAGAGTGCTGCTAGATAAGCCTGTGGAACAAATGTTAAGTTAACTAAATGTTTATTTTTAAGTATTTTAATAGTGTAATATTATGAATCTTTTTCTTCTGTATAAACTTTAAGAAACATCCAATACTTTTTATGAATGGTGCCTGTTTAAGAATTGCTAATGTGTATTTCTAATTCATTCTAATGTGTGATCTATGAAGAAAGAACAACAATTTTTTTTGTTTCATTTTTCTATACTATAACCTATAACCTATCAAATGTGATGACAAAATGAAATAAAAAGTAGATTATGAAAACAATGACTCTTAATCAAACATAGCAATGTGAAACAAGTCATGAACGGCCATCACTGCTACTCATATGTCACAGCTTCTTCATGCTTCTCTGCTTTGGTCTTAGAGTAATTTCTTCTTCACAGAGCTTAAAAAGTTAAGGCACAATTACTTTTCATCACCACCACCACTGGAAAACGGCACATTGCACCCATTTTCAGAAAATTGTTTTCCCTCTTGTTGATACAGTCAACTGCCCTCTGGCTCTGGAACCAAATAATCTTATCTATTTCAGTTCAAAACCACAGCTATCATTACACATACTAAATGTAACTTATTTGGCACATATACTGTATGTGTGTAATGAACAAGTAAGATATTAATTGTCAGTCACATTAGAGCAGTCAATGCTTATAGAGTCAATATATAGTGTTTACCTTCATGTTGTCTACTCGTCAGCACAATGTAACCACAAAAACTTCTACGTAACAGACACTATTTTAAATGTCAAATATAACAGTTACTACAGCTTTATTTTTAAAGGAATTCAATTAAAGCAGAAATTTGAGTTTAGTGACACATTAAGTTAATGTAATAATCAATATTATGTCAACTGAACTAAAAACAAAGTTTTGCAATAAGTTTGCATTTTTAACTTGCAACCATGCATTTATTTAAGTTGTGATAAAAGACCCCCTGAATTAGCCTACTTTTTAAAGTGTAGTTCAATAGTCAGGACACTGATCAGGGAGTTGGCCATTTTAAGAGCTGTCTCAATCCCAAAATTCTTCCAGTGCACTAAAACATTTGCTCTCTAAAAAGTCCCACAATGCACTGTGAAAACCAGGAGCATCGTTTCTCACTACATTCCCTTAACAGAAATTCTGAAGCATGAAACATAATCACAACAGCAAACTCAATACACATTACATGCAACCCCCCCAACCCCCCCCCCCTCCAAAAACAAACAAACAAACAAAAACATTGTTTAATTATGTTTCAGCATACACACATAGCTAGACAGGTAATGAACTTAACCCTCTACAGCACAGCGTTGCCCTCAGGCAACGGAAAGTTTTCTTAAGCCCTATGTTTAGTACATTTTTCTTTAAATGATTACAACCAATTAGAAAGGTCAAGAAAGTACCAAAGAACAGTCCAGTTAGTTGTTGGAGTCAATATCAAGCACCATTAAGAGGTGGGACGTCCTGCTCTGACACATGGTCACAGGAGCACATAGTGTGAGGAGAAGGCAAGATTATTTGCTTTAGTAATCTTATTTAAAATGACATGAACTGTACATAAAAAATATGTGTGCGTGTAAGAATGTGTAGAGAAGCCTTTTGTCAGGTTTTATGAAGTTTTTATTTTTTATTTTGCATGTTCAGAAATTCAGTTTTTCTTTTTGTTGCCTCAGGGCAACGTTGTGCCATAAGGGGTACTTTTCGAGGAGGTTTTAGACAGTACCTCTCATTGGCCACAATGTATTATAAGAAGGGAAGATGCAAGGTTCCTGGGTGTGCAGGAACACCCAAAGTGATGTGCAAAAATTGTAACATACACCACTATGTCACAGCAGAGAAGAACTGCTTTTTGAAGTTTCGTACGGAGTGAAATCTTATCGCATGAAGTACATTATATGGCATAGCACACTACATGATACAGACCTATGCATGTATCAAATTCAATATATCAATGTCTTTCAAGAGTTTTTCCCTTTTTACTCAATGATTTCTTGAAATTAAAAAAAAAAAAAAAATTATTTTGATGATAATTTTCTCTATGACTCTATACCATTGTCGCACAACGTTGCCCTGAGGCAACGAAAAAATATTTGGGGTTTTGGATTTTTTTTTTTAATCAATAAAATGTTCCCAAATTAACCCAAAAATTATGTGGAATATATGTATATGGATATGTAACTATCAATGTATTAATCATACTCTCTATCTGTGCTGCTGTTGTTCATAAATGGCAACAGTGACCTGGTATAACAAAGAGGATGTTGCCATGTTGCCAGAAATAGAGCCATCGTTGTCCCAATGTGTCAGGATCAATACCAGTGCCTAAATTCACGACCAATTGAGCTGAATGAGACGCACTCATGTTGAACCATCTTCTGAGTCAAGTGCGCATCAGTGATCATTCTTCACATTATTCACTTTAATGTTTCTGACAATAGGGAGCTAGATGATGTTGATGATCACTTTATTTGTATGATGGGTAAATACCACATTCACAAAGCAAGATACCTTAAATTTAATCCTAACTGTAAGATATTTGATCCTGATCTGCATTTACTGTTGTCATCACTTCATCACTTCAAAATGATAAAATGATGTTTGTACAACACAAGGAAACTGGGAAAAGGTGTTCTCAGGAATACCAGTGAGACCAACAATATTTGTTTCCAGAAATAGAGCCATTGTTGTCCCAATGTGTAGTGAGTCAGGATCAATACCAGTGCCTGAATTCACGATCAATTGAGCTGAATGAGACGCACTCACGTTGAAAATACAATTCACTCAGTTTTGGCTTCATGATCTGAAAAATGTTACCCTTACCCTTCTAAGACACCTACATCTTGGATGCGCTGAGGGTAAGCAGATAAACATCAAATTTTCATTTTTGGGTGAACTATCCCTTTAATAACATGCAAAATAGCTTATTTCACTTTGTACGACAACTGGTAGGTTAAAGTAAAGCAACATCAAAGCAGACTCACACATAGCACCCAGTGTCCTGGCACATAAGATGGAAAGACCACAGCGTCCTTGCTGCTAATTTCAGTCTATATGTATAGTGAAAATATTTGACACAAATAAGTGACATTACGTATGCAACATATTGAAAGACATTCCAGACCTGCTTTTGAAAAGCTGTCCAGGGGATGTGCACAAATAGGAGGTTACCATGTCACAATGACATGGCTGTTAACTAGATAGATGTCCACATTCCTCAGAAGCAGGAATTTATCTAATACACGTTTTAAAAAATATATTTTTTTTGAAGCTATGCTTACACACTCACCTCCATGTTCAGCAGATCTTAGTTTATGTCCAGCTATATGGGTCATTATTTGATGATACTGGCATGGCTTGTACATGCACATGAGCAGAAAGGGCATGTGAATAAATTAGCATCTTCATGGCAGCGCTGTGGTTAAGGATCTTTACCTCTCCGCTGAATTGTTATGTGCTGAATAGGCACAAAGTATCCACTTAAAATATCCACACATTTTTATTGAAGTTTTTTCAAGTTTGTTCTTTCCACTACATTTTACTAAAACAAATTATAGCATCTTCTAATCTGACAAGTTAACTACCTGGTTAAACTCGATTAACAGTTGTAATTTAGTTAATTATTTAATTGAATTGATTCCTGAATTGACTGGAAATGTGGTGACAGGAAAGTTAAGCAA
>NC_063059.1:2354175-2543034 GCF_018812025.1 Megalobrama amblycephala | reverse complement strand
ACGCAGCACGTTTGAGCTTCCTCTAGAACCAATGAGGTTCATTCTCGTGTTACGCAGCACGTTTGAGTTTCTTTAAGAACCAATGAGGTTCATTCTCATGTTACGCAGCACGTTTGAGTTTCTTTAAGAACCAATGAGGTTCCTTCTCATGTTACGCAGCACGTTTGAGTTTCTTTAAGAACCAATGAGGTTCATTCTCATGTTACGCAGCACGTTTGAGTTTCTTTAAGAACCAATGAGGTTCATTCTCGTGTTACGCATTACGTTTGAGTATCTGCAAGAATCAATGAAGTTCATCCTAGTGTTACGAATCACATTTGAGCTTCCTCTAGAACCAATGAGGTTCATTCTTGTGTTACGCAGCACGTTTGAGCTTCTGCAAGAACCAATGAAGTTCATTCTAGTGTTACGCATCACATTTGAGCTTCCTCTAGAACCAATGAGGTTCATTCTGGTGTTACGCATCACATTTGAGCTTCTTCAAGAACCAATGAGGTTCATTCTGGTGTTACGCATCACATTTGAGCTTCCTCTAGAACCAATGAGGTTTATTCTCGTGTTACGCAGCACGTTTGAGCTTCTTCAAGAACCAATGAGGTTCATTCTCGTTTTATGAAGCACGCTTGAGCTTCCTCAAGAACCAATGAGGTTCATTCTCGTGTTACGCATCACATTTGAGCTTCCTCTAGAACCAATGAAGTTCATTCTTGTGTTACACATCACGTTTCAGCTTCCTCTAGAACCAATGAGGTTCATTCTCATGTTATGCAGCACGTTTGAGCTTCTTTAAGAACCAATGAGGTTCATTCTCGTGTCACGCAGCACGCTTGAGCTTCCTCAAGAACCAGTGAGGTTCATTCTCGTTTTACGCATCACATTTGAGCTTCCTCTAGAACCAATGAAGTTCATTCTGGTGTTACGCATCACATTTGAGCTTCCTCAAGAACCAATGAGGTTCATTCTCATGTTACGCATCACATTTGAGCTTCCTCTAGAACAATGAGGTTCATTCTGGTGTTATGCAGCACGTTTGAGCTTCTGCAAGAACCAATGAGGTTCATTCTTGTGTAACGCAGCACGTTTGAGCTTCCACGAGAGGTTTGTTCTTGTGCGTCAAACAGGTTGATTTGAGCTTTTGTTTGTGTTCACTGATCAATGTTTATATGTGAATAAAAGCCTTAATTCATCTGTTTATCATATACAGTAATTGTGTCTCTTCAGAGTGGACTAAATTGCTCAATACATATGGATTAGTTTTATGATCTCTTTATGAACTTTTTGAAGTGTAAAAGTGGTAGTTGTGTGGACTGTCAATGAAGGGAGAGAAAATCGCTCAAATTTCATTAAAAATATCTTCATTTGTGCTCTGAAGATGAACAAAAGTCTTAGGGGTTTGGAACGACATGAGGGTAAGTAACTGATGACAGAATTTTCATTTTTGGGTGAAAACTTAAAATATTCAGAAATTAAAATGAGATTTGAGGGCTGCAGACAGAAGGGAAGATTGACTTGCTGATGTCTGTTCCCCACACAAAGCTGTCATTTGACTTTGAAGACGTAGAATTCATCACACAATTCGCATCATTTTATGTTTTATGTTTTTATGGTGCTTTTTGAACAGCCCCTGGTCACTGCATGCTTTCACTGCATGGAAAAGAGCAGCAAGGACATTCTGCTAAACAAGGAAGAAAGTGGAAAAGGAGTAATACAAGGTGAAGGTAAATGAGGTCAGAATTCTTTTTTTTTTAACATCTGATCACATGACGGCTTGCAAATGAATGCAAATAAATTAAATAAATAAACAATATAATAAATAAAATCAGCTCAACATGAGGGAAGACATGAGCAATATGGTAACAGCTTCTGGGTGCGGCTGAAGCTCCGAGCGTTCAGCATTCAGATCAAACTGATAGCACATGTTGAGATCTGTTTCTCTGGAGGGATTTGACTGTATATACTCATCATGTATCTGTATATACTCATCACATGGACACACACTGAGACCAGTTTCACACCAGATTCATCTTAAATGAGGACTTTTGTACAAAGGTGCACAAACTATTAAGAATAAAGTAGCTATTTTGGCAAATAAATATATGTGCTCAGAAACTATCTTGTTCATGCATCACTGCACTCGGTTTAAAAAGTATGTTTGTGTGATCCCTCTTTAAAACAGATGACACTTGCTTTGATATTTTGTTATATTACAACATATAACATTTTAAAATGTGGCTTAAGTGTTGAAATACTTGACCACTGTGCATTTACACTTTGGCGGATGCATTGCCTTATATGGCTAAAACTAAAAGTCTTACAATGTATGTTTTTATTATTTATCAAACAGAGCACTAATAGACTGTATTGGAATTTCTGACCGTCTAGGACCTGTTAATTATTTTATTACTTGAATAATACCATGAAATATGAAAATACATCCATTTATAATTATTATTATAATTATTATTATTAAACTTTGAAAGGGTTATTGGCTCATCTAACACAGTGCCCTGTGGGGGAAAAAAAACAGTAACGAGTAATTTGTTTGTACTGACAGTTCTAACCGCTGTTTATACTTCTTCAGTTGTAAAAGGACAATAAGAAATGATGTCAGCATCAGTCAGATTCATTTATATTAACTGAAATGACAGAAGAAAGGGATGACGCTGATGAGTTCTGTATCGTTATCAGACATGAAAGCTTGATTGAAAAAGATTAAGGACTGGAAATAGCAGTTGTATGTTCACTTTTAAAATATAAATTTTTGTAAAATAGAAAATTACACTATAAAAATCTGAAAGTAAATACAAACCAATCAATTTCTGAATAACCACAATTATGTGAAAGAGTATGGGGTTTTCATGTTTTATTATGAGCCATGTTCATTGTTCATGTTCAAATGTTAAACCACCCACTATATAAGCACAAAACATTCTTCTGAACAGACAAAAGTATGTAGGTTTTGGACTGACTTTGCTTTACTGTAAACATAATGTCCATAAAAATGTAATTCTGGGAAATGTGCCATGTACAATCTCTATTATGACATGCTGAGATCAAATCCAAACATTGTGTGCTTATTCTGTAGCTATTATATGAGTTGAGCCCTGGACACAGACAGGCCGTGGCTTCAGCTCATGTACGGGCTTTAAAGGTAGACTATGTTTTATGTTAAAATACATTCTCTTAACCCAGTTTATTGGTCACTGACTATTAGTATGCCATTCATGGGTTTATTTCCCCCAGAAGTGTAAACATTGATCCTGCCAGGCACCATCTAAACATTGAGAGCGTTCACTCAAATCTGTCAATCTCTTTCCAGCTCAACCAATAGTGACAGTTTGGGGCGTGGCTACTGTAGCAGGTGGAGCCAGAGGGTGTTTAGCTGGTATGGGACAATGGCTGATGTGTTATATGGGATATCAGCTTTGATTATAGAAGTGCAAGCCAAATTTCTTCAAAGATTAAACAGGTCATGAACAATGCAACATCATCATGCACCCATTCAGAAAGACAAATGTACCAGTTTTTAATGTTTACTCTGACGCATCGTGCCTCAAATAGTTGCGCCTGGTGCAGTTACTTTGGATGAGTTTATTATAAGAGAGACTCTCATGTTTGCACTAGACAGAAGAGTGTTAGCCTACTCAACTTACTCATGACACATAACAACACAGCTAAACGTATTCCTAATGTGTTGGGCCTTTATTGAAATTAGCCTACATTTATCTGTTGAGACATGAGACAAGTACCCGTAAGATCTGTATATTTGTAATGTTTAAGTTGTGGGAGGTGTGATGCGCAAAAGGGGCTTTTGCAAAATATGCTTTATTTTTGTAATTTGGCTAGGTGCCATTAGTGTTGCAGAAACTACATACTTGATCAGGGCATCAACATAAGGGACAACGTACATTCATCTTCTCTAATTTATCAGCTTTGACCACAGTGTTTTAGGCCACAGAGTCTCTTGACGAACCGCTGATCTCTGTCCTCTACTAACAGACATGCATCGCTTTCTCAAGTCTTTTTACGGAGTTTATAGCATTACAGCATTCTGGAGTCTCAAGTGTCCCTTTAATTATCTCTGACTGCTCTGTGCTCTAAACCAATCACAGTCAACCGATCAATTTCCATAAATCCCTCAAGTTTGTTCCACTTCTGAATGTGCAAAGCTGAAGCCATTAGACTAAATGAGTCTACTGCAGATCACAGACTTTGCAGTGTCTCGGACCAGGATAATGGCTCATCCTATGCACGGTACACACTGTACGATTTTGGGATGTCCCAGATGAAAGATGACCAATCGTGGCCATTTCTGTGGTCGTGGCTCCTAAATGGTGGTCCCAGTGAGAGAGACTCAAAGACGGCCGTTGTCATGTTCATGCGACAAAAGATAGCCTGATAATTTTCTGACAGTGTCAGAAATTCAGCATGATCATCTCGCAGTGTGTTTGCTGCTATGACCTACGTCTACTGACGGGCCAATAAAAATGCAACATGAAATGGTGTATTGATAAACGCGACATGGGGCGAAAACTACTTACCTCAAGTTCCATTTGCAAAATTGGCCTCTTTTCCCTGGCCATGACCGCATCCATATTCTACACTTTTGCTACCTCCTCTTTTTTTCAGCTCACATATAAACCACAACTGCCAAAGTGCGATTCATCTTGCTCTATTTGTTTACCACTAGCTCATGCTGATGTTTTATTCTTCTATACTAACTATACTAACACGTCGCACCCAAGTTTATTAGATCCATGTCATACAGTGTGATTTGTAATGATCTTACTGGATTTTCAAAATCACACCGTCTGTAGCAGGCATTACAGGAATATTCTGGATTATTTTCATCCTATATGTACCACATCTATGACATGTTGGAGAGTGCCACAGACAGAAAATAAATTCAAAAATGAATGCCTGCCATTGATGATTTTTACTTCTTTCATGTTTTCACTGCTATAAGGTAGGGGGCGCTTCTTCTGAAAGAGCACCACATCTCCGGCTCCGAAAACAAGCAAAGAAAAAGATCTGTGTAAACTAGGGCTGCGTTCCACTCCAGTTTTAGACACACACTCGCAAACTTCCCTAAAAACTTCCCCTCGGGGGAATCCCTGCCGCCATTTTGAAGTGCTTTCCACTTCGTGAAGTGGACGAGGGAAGTTTATATGGACAGACCCTCGCTCCCTCGATTTTGACCGAGGTACACTTCAGGCAGCTCCATATACTAGGGCTGGGCGATATATCGCATGCGATTGTCACGCGCATTTCGTCAGTAAAGCCGGTTCCCTAATTACCGCTAAATCGCCATCACCTGCTTTCAAATGGAGCGGCATTTAATAGACAGAGCCGCAGTTCACCGACAAGCTACGCAATATCGCGTTCATTTTCACAGATGAATCGCCTTCTCTGTCTGTTAAATGGCGCTCCATTTGAAAGCAGGTGATGGCGATTTAGCGGTAATCAGGGAACCGGCTTTACTGACGAAATGCGCGTGACAATCGCATGCGATATATCGCCCAGCCCTACCATATACCATAATGCAACACGATTGTGACGTCACTGCATATCGTGTTCAATGTAGCCCACCACAAACAACTCTATGATATATTAATTTTTTTTTTTTTAAGTATTTAAAACAACCCAAACTCTATATATAGACTGCTGCATTAAACCATTTCGTAAGGGAAAAAAAAAAAATGTAAATAATAAATCAACTCCATAGCAGATTTCAAGTGATCAAGGGCTTCGGGCGTTTCAATTCAGTTCCGCCAGTAGTGGGCACTCGTGCAACGTAAGCAATGATGTACTTCCTGAGTCAATGAGACTGCGGGAAGTTAGCGAGGGAAGGGCATAAAAAAAAAAAAAACGAACTGGAACACAGCCCAGAAGTGGATAGTAGTTGCTTGCACACAAGTAAGCTAACGTGATCATCAAAAATTCAACAGCAAATAAATCTGCCTAACGTTCCCAAATGAAATGTCAAATCCATGATGAGGTATAGGACTGTGAAGCTTCAGGGGGTTGATGGACTCAGTCGACTCCATCTGTGTTTTGCTTATTCTGAATCTGATCTGTACAAAGTCTGACTAAAACATGATTTTCTCAGCTTTTTGTTTGAAATGTTGTTGTTGTTGTTTTTCCAACCCACATTCAAGTGTTGATAAAAAAGAATGAATGAAGCTATAAAAAAAAATGTTGAATGTTTACATACCACAAAATATTCTGGGGGTCATGGAAATTTAGCTAATATGATCAAAAACACTGACATTGGCTGGCAACTTTTAAAAACAAAAATAAAACACTGGCACTTTCCACTATGTAATTAATACAATCAAGTCCTGGCCGTGTTGAACATTCTCATTCATTTAGGAAATGTCATATTATCAAAGAGTGTTATACTCTTTTTTACCACATCTAATTCTGCAAAATTCCCCCATAAACAGTGCAGGTTTGCATTTTCCCTCTGGGTCTGTTGATGACATGTTTAAACACACACAAACCTGATACCTGTTAGCCTGACGTACTCCATAATCCAAACATCTCCAGCTCAATGACCCTGCCTACATCATGGCATTAACGTCACCTGCGACGCCCCGCTGCTGGCACACACCAAAGGGCCGCTTTCAAGCATTCCTGCATGCAAAACTACCAGACCACCATAATAGCGACGAGACTGACGTATCAATATTGCCTACACACAAATGTAACACTCAGACAGATCTCAGGCAAACACACAGACAGACAGACAGGTGGCGAGACAGACGTCTGTGTTGCCTGCAGCAGCTGACAGACGCACAGATCCACTTACCATCCCGCAGAATGCTGATACACACTGGCTCGGCTCAGCAAAACCACCTCGGCACGAGATGAATGAATCCTCACACACACACACTCACACTCACACACGCACATGCAGAGGCTCAGCAGCAGCTGCAGAAGGAGAACGAGAGCGAGCGCATGAAGGCCAGAGGGGCTGCAGCGGAGAGAGAGACCAAATGTGCCCGGCACAATGGAGTTCAGGAAATACCAGCAGGAGACGCAGATAAACGGAGGATATGGAAGCAGCGGACGGAGCTGAGGGGAGGCGTCTCCGTGGGGAAAGAAAATCAAGACGTTCTGAGGAAAACCCAGCAGAACATCCCAAAGTCCATTATAATTCACTGATATTGTATATTTCTGAGTGAATAGAAGAAAAAAAATCTACCATGCATATCTACTGAAAGCCTTGTCAACCAGTTATTTTAAAGTAAACATGTATGAAAGAAGTGATAATCCAATTTTTATTCTAAAGTACACACACAGTCAGTGCACTAACCATATACATAGACAGCTTTTTCTCAGTCCAGTAAAATTTCATCTGATTTGATTTAACTTCCAGCAGTAAGGAACGAAACAATCTGTGGATTGTTTGCTGTGCGTGTCAGTAAAGCTGCTCTACAGCACCAGACGTAAACACTGCGGGAAACACTTGTCAAGTCACGTCACAAAGGAATAATTTATGTCAGCATGTGTTGACATGTAAGCAAATGTCTAGCAAAGTAAATGTGCTCTAATGAATGTGCTTTGAAAATATGACACCGGGCTATTTTCATGTGCAGAGTTGTACATTTGATACTGCTGAGACCTTTGATTCTCAGGTAGACGGCTGTACCTGTTTAACTGTTTAACTCTGGAGAGTCAGTGGTGGACACGTCCAGTTAGCATCTGCATCTGATACTAAAAGACTTCTAAATGTGAGTCTGAAGCAATCATAGTCTACAGCAGGGGTGTCCAATCCTGCTCCTGGAGGGCCACTGTCCTGCAGAGTTTTGCTCCAACTTGCCTCAACACACCTGCCTGGAAGCTTCTAGTATTCCCAGTAAGACCCAATAACCTAGTAAGATTTAGGTGTGTTTAATTGGGGTTGGACTGAACTCTGCAGGACAGTGGCCCTCCAGGATCAGGACTGGACACCACTGCTCTACAGGCTGCAGTTGACAAAGATGATCCCAATCATTTCATGCAGAAAGAATGGCATTCAAAGGGGCTTCCACTAGGGCTGGGACAATAAATATTTGAATCGCGAATCGAGAAATGATTCTGGATCGATTCATCACAATTCTCTCTCGAATCGATTCTGAGCTTAGTTTTTAACAGCAGACGGCACTGCGTGCTTTAGAAACAGCCGTACTTGAACTCAATACACACACCACTTAAATCTTCAATAAAATAATCATTCATAAAATTCGAAAAGTTTGAAGTGAATTACAAGGGTGTTTGCAGTGGGCTGTTTGCATTAATCTCGCGTCATAAAAACATTCTGAGGTACGAATACATAGCCGAACGCACAATCGTTCTTCTTCCTCAGCATTTGAGTGTGCAGTTAAAAACTAGCTTAGAGCGCCATCTGCTGCTAAAAACTATGCTCAGAATCGATTCAAGAGAGAATCATGATGCATTCGGAAAATCGATCCACAAATCAAGATGAATCGATTTATTGTCCCAGCCCTAGCTTCCACAGACCCATGAAATGTTTGACGAGCACGACTGTCTTTATTATGTTGAAGTATTTCCTATTCAGACAGGAAGTTGAGGCAGGACATATTGAAGGACTTGTCTTTTATAATTGCTAATATCCTTTTATTTAGGCCCAGCACAACATTTTCTGTTTGCTATTGGTAATTGGTGGCTGGTGCTTTAAGGGGGAGGAACACTCTCATTATAGCTGAGCATTTGATTGGACAAACATTTGTGAGCTATCCAGTCTGTGCAGGAGATAATGTCATCAATATTTTGTCCATACCATTTCACATAAATCTACAGATATGGACAAAACTCTTTGATTTCATGGGGTTTATTCAATCTACACACAAGCTCTTCACTGAACTCATGTAAAAGGTACACACTTCCATATTTTAGCAATTACTGGAAGCTTTTTTCTTGAGAACACCCTTGATTAAAAGCTGTTCATCGTTGCCAGATGCAATGAATATGACGCCAACCGGAGATCACAGTTGGGATGTGGAAAGAGCATTTAAAAGGACATTTGAGCAACCAACAGAGCATTAACCTTCTGTAGGGCCAACTGCTGAGAGACATTTCACAAGCAGCGGCATCACACTGCTGGATAATTACAGGTTAAGAGGCTTGAAGTTCATTAGCTTATTGAATATATCTATGTCACCATTACAAACAAGCATTTATAAACTTGATCTATAGATTGGTTGCAGAGCCTTTTAGTGGTTTCCATGTTGGTTCAAAAGCTCAGAGCTCACAGTCTGTTTGACTGCTTGAGTCAGTGACAATCATGACCTGTACTTGGAGTTTGGATCTTTGTCCTAATAGTCCTAAGAAAGAGCAATAGAAAGCATTATGCTTGCCTTAGTTGCCTTCAGTGTTTAACCACTCATTCCTGTGGTCTACCTGTCTTGAAAGGTTTTGAAGTACTTGGAATCATACATTTAATTAAGATGAGCTTAACATTAAAATAACAACATTTGAGAAATGAAACATTTTCTGACGTGTTAGATGAAAGCTGATCATTTAAAAGCACTTCAAGTGTTGTGAATTGTTTTTCTTACCATCCCAAAAATGACAGGTACAATAGGCTTTTTGAATAGATGGGATGGGATTGTGATGCATTGGTGACAGGGAGAATGTGTGTGAGAAGAATAGGGTTACGAATGATTGACACTGAGTCAATAATTCATTAGATGATGGTGGAACAGGACAAGAGAGACGAACATACGTTGCTTGAATGTTGGGAAGCTCACGTTTCTAAGTATCTAAACTACAAGCAAGAGCTGCTCTTTTGAGTGGCTACATTTCACATTAAGATTACTAAGGCCAATTTAAGGGTGATGAAATATGTTTGCATACACAATGCTGGTTAATGTTTGGTGCAGGAGAATGTGTGAAATATGTCTATAAAAACTTTAAACATGGATACTTTATTCTCTATAATCCACATGGCTAGTGTTGTTAAACACAAAGCAGAGCTCCGCGCTGATATGCATGCATATGCCCGCTCCACACGCACGCATATCATAACAATCGTATTTTTCATGTGTTCATATTCAAACTCCAGTTCTGACCGCATCATGGGCAAAATACAAACAACACTCATGTGCTGCTGTGCTGGGGGAAACATACACACGGCTCGCGAGTCCGAACACAGAGGTGATGAACAGCACTTTTGTGACATTTGAATTCTCCACTGTAATGTGATCTAATGCGAACATATTTTCCATTTGTGCTGGTAGATTACAGCAAAACAAACAACATGCACTCTTCGTAGGGAAACACATTTTTGTTGTAGCACTGAGGAAACAAACACAACTATACGACCCATGTCTCTGAATGACAAGAGACAGAGGCAAGAGAAATGATACTTCCTCATGCATAATACTGCGATTATAATCTTATGCATACTACAGCGCAGTGATTGGATTGAATGTGCTTTTTCTCATGAATAAATGCAGAAACGGTTGACGTCAGCATGTTCGACCAGCCCATACTTGGAGCCAACCACCACTCTGGATCTTGCCGGTGATACACGATGACGTCAGATTTTGTGACGTTGCTCAGGCTTTGCTTTTCAAACCGGAAGACAGAAATCGCTCTGAAAAATGCAAAACTAACAATTTATAAATAAAATTAATGAGTACCTTTAGTGTGTTCAATGATGTGCAGCCTATACATATCTGTTCACAGCTCAAAAAATGTGTTCTGGGGTTTCATGACCCTTTAAACTTGTAAAAGTAAAATCCTGCAAATGGAGGCAATTCATTATAATCAAATGGACTTCCCAAAAGCTGTATAGAGTGGAGAGCTGATGTTGTGTGAGGAGGAAGTAATGTCAGAAGACAGGTTTCTTCTAAACATGGAGAAGTGGGAAGATGAGGTGATGAGTGGAAGTGAGAGTGCATGAGATAAAAACAGTAATTGGACACATGTGTGATGTGGGAAGTGTTCACTCACGAGAGCTGTGGGAGGAAGTGAACACTTCTTCACGACAGATCACAATACCGGACACCTACACGAGGATGTAGGACTGTGCCATCAACACAGCAAGCTTTCAACAGACCAGAGGATCACATCTTCATATGAGTGAAAATCAACACATTTTACGGAGGACGACCTTGAGAAGAGAGAAATCCTCAGCTCTGTCTGAATGTCATAATTCATGACTTTCCCAAAGCAGCACATCCATGACTAATCATTCATTTTTACAACTTGAATTTTAATTTTAAAGTTTTGTACAATTAAAAAAGAAAGAAAAAAAACTTGCAAAAAAAAAAAAAAACGCTTATTTGGCATATATTCAAAATGTTTCTTACCGTTTCTTTGTAATTGTGAAATTTACTAGCAATTTTTGAGTGAAAATAGGTTTCTACAACAAATGTTTTTCAATGTATGAAAATTCTACTTCTATACTATTCTGAATATATTAAATTCATGCAAGTTTCAAAACGGCAAATATATTAGTTCTGTCAGTGTGAGAACTTCTACATGTCAACTTCTGACTCATGCAATGGCATGGGTTTGGTGCACGACTACCGTTTGTCAGAAAAATCAGTCAAACTATATTTTACAGTCATGTTCCACATGTACATACTATATACTTATATTAATTACAATAACTGGGTAATAAATTGGTACTAAACCTAAAACTACCCCTAAACCTAACCTTAACCCATACAGTTACCTTATATTACCCAGTACTTTCTTAAGTACGCTGTAAGTACACATAAGTGCAAGTACTGTAAAATGAAATGCGAAAAATTAAAAATCAAAATATTTACAATTTTGTGTTGCACATCATCTTTAAAAACAGACATGCTCTTGACCAGCTGTGAATACTGCAAGACAAAGAATTTTGAGACAGTTTAAAAGAATCAGTCCAGTAAACTGAAATTCCTAAAGCAACGGAGGCCAGTTTGTAAAGGGCTTTGCAGGTAAACCTCACCAACCTGACCTAAAGAGGCACATTAGCGACTGATGCTACAAGCTGTGGTCTTTAGCATCCTTGTAAGTGCGTATGCCTCTCATGCTGGAGACGCCAGTTCAAATCCCGCTCGGAGCGGTGCGAGTAGATCCGGAGGGGTTACATTGGTGCAATGACCCAGATGGTAATGAGGTTTAGAGGGTGAGTGTAACAGAGGCCAGCTAGTAAAGATCTGTGCAGGTAAACCTCACTCCCCTGGCCTTAAGAGGCACACTAGCGACTGATGCTAGAAGCTGTGGTCTTTAGCATCCTTGTAAGTGCGTATGCCTCTCATGCTGGAGACGCCAGTTCAAATCCCGCTCGGAGCGGTGCGAGTAGATCCGGAGGGGTTACATTGGTGCAATGACCCAGATGGTAGTGAGGTTTAGAGGGTGAGTGTAACAGAGGCCAGCTAGTAAAGATCTGTGCAGGTAAACCTCACTCCCCTGGCCTTAAGAGGTGCACAAGCGATGGATGCTAGAGGCTGCATCTTTAACGTCCTTGAAAGCATCCCCACCTCCAATGCCGGAGACGCAGGTTCGAATCCTGCTCAGAGCAGTATAATTAGAACCAGAGGGGTTACATTGGTGCCATGACCCAGATGGTAGTGAGGTTTAGGGGGGGTGAATGTAACGGAGGCCAGATAGTAAGGAACTGTGCAGGTAAACCTCACTCCCTTGGCCTTATGAAAAACACTAGTGACTGATGCTAGAAGCTGCGGTCTTTAGCGTCCTTGTAAGTGCATATGCCTCCCATGCTGGAGACGCCATTTCAAATCCCACTTGGAGCGGAACGAGTAGAACCGGAGGGCTTACATTGGTGCCATGACCCGGATGGTAGTGAGGTTTAGGGGGGTGAGTGTAACAGAGGCCAGATAGTAATGGGCTGTGTGGGTAAACCTCACTCCCCTGGCCTCAAGAGGCACACTGGCAACTGACTCTAGATACTGCTTCCTTGTTAGCGTGCCCGTCTCCCATGCCGGAAATGCCAGTTTGAATCCCGCTTGGAGCGGGGCGAGTAAAACCAGAGGGGGTTACACCAACAGCACTGTGAACGGCCCCAGGAGAGGCGGTTTTTAACAGCAGTGTGATAAATGCATCAGTAGCAGAAAATAAAATGTTTGGAATTCACCACATCACAGGAGAATATATTTCATGGCCTCTTGCAAGAGCTGAAATTTTCGAGGTGACCTCCGCCTGAATTCTCAAGCTAACTCTAAAAATAACCCAGAAATCTCCCAAGATCCACCGCCTCGCTCTGACCAGCCTAGTTCAAAAGAAAAACAATACTGCTTCCTCTCAATCTGTCCCAACACTTCTGCGAGTAGCCTTAAACTGACTTGCGTTCCAGGCATTCAGGAGGTTTCGGCGGTGGATGGGTGTAAATCATAAACACACAGTCTGTACAGTATGTGCTGTTGTGTGATCAATCACATCTGACTGAAAGCCAAACAAACTGACAAATGTTTTTTTTCCCCATTTCAAGCACTTGATATCTTCTAAACGCATTGAAGCGTAAAACACTTCTCCCTGAGGACAGCTTCAAATAAATATGTAAATGAATTAGAGCTCTTCATATGATCCCTGTCATTTCTTTTAATTGAGGCCCCACTGCGGTGCATGAGCAGCAATCCAGAGCCAACATCTAACAGCATTGACTCTCAACCCCTCTCGCCTCTGTAATGTGACATTCTGAGTGAACAATGGAATATGAGAAAATAAATGTAGGGCTTGACTTTATCATGGGGAATTAATTAGATGCTATAAAGTGGCTGTTCCACAACAGAACCAAAAGTCAGTTTGCAGTGGATTGTGGGAGATTTCCTCCCCTCCTGAAACACATGTTTGAAGAGGCTTTTTGAGCAGGACATCAAAGCTTAAGGTCAAGTTCATCCTCCAGAGCATCTCCACTTATCCTAGTGGTGATACTTCTTTTTCAAACATAGCACTGGTTGTTATAATTGCCATAACCTTTATTACATTAACCAGTATGAAATGACTGTGCTAACTATTGGTAATATTTTAGAAAGGCTGTGGCCTTTCTGAGGCCTAAGTGACAAACATATTTTTAGGTAATTTCAAACATATAACATTTTATAACATTCAACCCTTTTTAAAAAAAAAATGTGCACAATAAGAAAATGAATGTATACTGACTCTTTCCCCGCCAGTGTTTTGTGCACTAGCATTTGTGATCATATTCACAGAATGCCCCAGAATATTTTGTTGTATGAACATGTCAAAATATAAAAAAATGATGATTATGAACACATTCTGTGTTGTTATGATGGGTGCACACTTGGGCTCAACATGTTATTCTATATGGTATTTGTAGAAAATAATGGGGTAAATCACATTTACCTGATAAGGTCACTAACTACAACAATTAACAAGTTACTGTTGTCTGTAGTTTGACACAGCAAAACAGGCAGAAGCCATTTCATTTATCTGAACCTCAAAATTATAATCCTCTATATGGGAAACTTACTTTAGACTTACTGCACTGTTAGCTGCTGTACATCTAACAAATGAATGACAACTATCTCCATATGTATACAACACATTAACAGGGTAAAGTTGTTAACTACAACTAAACACTTTACCAACTGAAGTGAACAAAAAAGACAAACAAGATGAAGTCAAACATGATCAAGCAAAGTGTTTTGACTGCAAGTAGCTCATAATCAGCTAGAGATGATCAAATACAGAAACCCAGAGGGCATATCTACTAAATCAGCATCAGCCTTACTTCAGCAGATGAAGCAGGATCTAGCGGCTCGTCTGAAGGATCCAGCATCATCCGCTCTGTCCCGATGCACTGCTGCAGAGAGCTGAATGACTCTTCACACAAACCCCTTCAATTAGTTTCCACGTCGCCGGCTCAGATTTGCAGAGGCTTTACTAACCACAGCGGATTCCAGGGCTTTCTTGCTGATTACTACTCGCTCTACTCTAGCTGAGCGATAGGAGCTGACTGGTGTTTTTTTTTTTTTTTTTTTTTTTTTTTTAAGTAGCCTGCTAGCGTGCAGTGCCACCCTCAGGCTCAGGCATAATAGCTGAACATTAAGAAACTGGAAACCAGCCAAATGATTACATAATCATGCTTGATAACATGGGCACATACCCAACAATACACTGGATCTTTACCTTTTTCAGCAGAAAATGAGCTCTTGTTGTTTTGGGCTGTTGCCAAAGTGCTAATGTGTGTTTGCTGAGGATCCCTGAGTGTTAAGCACAGAGGCCATTGCTAGGTGTTGGCAAGAGTGTTCTGAGCGGTTTCTAGGGTGTTTCTAGGTGCTCACTAGGTCGTTCTGTGAAGTTTTTAGGGAGTTGCTAGGTGCTTACCAGGATGTTCTGAGCAGTTTCTATAGCGTTGTTAGGTTATCACGGGTGTTCTAAGGGGTTTCTAGGATGTTGCTAAGTGCTCACTAGGTTGCTCTGAGAAGTTTCTAGGGTGTTGCTAGGTGCTTACTAGGATGTTCTGAGCAGTTTCTTTGGCATTGTTACGTTCTCGCAGGGGTTTTCTGAGTGGTTTCTAGGGCGTTGCTAGGTGCTCACAGGGATGTTCTGAGCAATTACTATGGTTTTAGGTTCTCACTGGGGTTTTCTGAGCGGTTTCTAGGAATTTCTAGGTGCTCACTAGGGAATTTTGGGTGGTTTTTAGGACATTGCTAGGTGCTCACTATGGTGTTCTGAGTGGTTTCTAGGGCATTGCTAGGCGCTCACTAGGTGGTTTCAAGGTGTTGAGTGGTCTAGGGTGGTTTCTAGGTGTTGCTTGGTTCTCACAATGGTGTTCTGAGAGGTTTGTAGGGCGTTGCTAGGTGCACATTAGGTGGTTTCTAGGTGTTGGGTGATCTAGGATGGTTTCTAGGTGTTGCTTGGTGCTCACTATGGTGTTTTAAGTGGTTTCTAGGGCGTTGCTAGGTGCTCACAGAGATGTTCTGAGTAATTACTATGGCTTTAGATTCTCACTGGGGTTTTCTGAGCGGTTTATAGGAATTTCTAGGTGCTCACTAGAGAATTTTGGGTGGTTTTTAGGACATTGCTAGGTGCCCACTAGGTGGTTTCAAGGTGTTGGGTGGTCTGGGGTGGTTTCTAGGTGTTGCTTGGTTCTCACAATGGTGTTCTGAGAGGTTTGTAGGGCATTGCTGGGTGCACATTAGGTGGTTTCTAGGTGTTGGGTGATCTAGGATGGTTTCTAGGTGTTGCTTGGTGCTCACTATGGTGTTTTGAGTGGTTTCTAGAATGTTGCTAGGTGCACACTAGGGCGTTCTGAGCTTTTTTTGGGCATTGTTAGGTGTTCACAGGGATGTTCTGAGCAATTTCTATGGTGTTAGGTTCTCACTGGGGTTTTCTGAGTCATTTCTAGGGAATTTCTAGGTCCTCACTAGAGAATTTTGGGTGGTTTTTAGGGCGTTGCTAGGTGGTCACTAGGGGGTTCTAAGTGGCTTCAGCATTGCTTGGTGGACACTAGGTGGTTTCTAGGTGTTGCTTGGTGCTCACTATGGTGTCCCGAGTGGTTTCTAAGGCGTTGCTAGTGTAACCCGTGCGGCTCGCTTATGCCCAGCGTGATGTGCGGCCAGCGACACCGGGTATTAAAACTTGGTCTGCGTTGTGTTACGTTGTGTGGATGCAAAGACAGACACGGGACAGCAGGCAGTCGATTCACTGGATCTTTTTACTGTATAACAGAGACATAAGCAGCCTTAGATTGAGTGGCCCTTATAACACTCTATAAAACAAATATGGTGCACCTCCATTATCATGTGCTTGTTTCACATAAAAGACTGAAATATACCTCAAAGAATGTAAAATAACAAAAATAATCCCAAGGATAGATAAAATAGTACTTTACACATAAGTTTGGGTGGAAATACAGATATAAAAGATATAATTAAAATAAGGATTAATTAAAATTAACAGGATGACAAAAGAAACCTACCTCTTCCATCGAATCACATTTCAAAAGGGAAGAGGAGGAGACAGGACAGGAAATTAACCTAAATTAACCTCGCATCACTTAAAGGAGAAGCGCACCTTTAGATCAGGTATCATAAAAACGTATAAAAGAACAATTTTGTGTGAATTATAACAATATTTAGCAGTATATTTTGTATACCTGTTACACTAGGTGCACACTAGGGTGTTCTGAGAGGTTCATAGGCTGTTACTAGGTGGTTGCTGGGGTGTTCTGGGTGGTTGTGTTCTGAACTGAGACCATTTTTCCTGCTGATGTGATTAATTCCATAGTGTGTTTTATAGAAACCTATGTTACACTGAACCACGAGGAACTACGCCTGGTTGTGCCTGTGGTTACCATGAAGTTGTTACAAAAGCTACAGTTCAGTTATGAATAAGAACTATGGTACATTTTCACAAGGGCAAGAGAAGCCAGTTCTAATTTCAGGCCCTGTCATTCATCATTGCTTATGTCATGTCCATAAATTCTTGCTAATATGCTCAGATAACATTTGTTGGATTTAAGCCTTGTAGGACTTTCTTCGTACTCTCAGTGACTCTGAAAGTGACGTGCAATTGCATGTTTCAACCTCAGAGTCCTGTAGTGTACCTTTAATATCAGTAAATTTGGATCCCAAATAGTGTACAGATGTCTCAGGTCTACAGGAATTACAACACTCATTTCTTCAGCCTACACAACTTTTTTTGATTCCATTAATGGAGAAAACCATTTATGTCGCATCTAATTTATGATTAGCACTTATAGGGGAATATCTGTGGCATTTACATAAACAGGCATTTTTTGTTTGGGTTACTGGGATAAGAATGTCAATACAAATGAATCACCAGGTCAGAGAGAGTCAAGCTGGTGTAATGGACTGATGCAGTGTCAAGTGTTGTCTGGTCTACTGAGAGGTTGAAGTACTGTCTGCATCACACACAGCTGATTCATATATCAGGAAGTCTGTTTACTCACTGCAGCATGTTTGTATAGCTGTAAAGAAATGTATGAATCGGAAGACTCCAGGTCAGTGAGGCCTTTATTATGTTTTTATTATTTGTGATCTATACATAACAATTGAGTTTTTTTTTATTTTTTAACTTGATTTCTTTGATTTGATTAATGCATCTCTTTAAATTTGTGCACTACTAGATTCGATTAGACAGGGCGAATGTGAACTAATCAATTACTCAAAAAAATAATTATTTCTGTTCACATTACTATAACTGTAGTTTCCAGCATGTTTTGTATGGGATTAAATGGGGAGAGCAAAAATGTTGGAAAGTATATGCCACTAAGCTGCTGGAAGCCCTGACACAACCCTGAAATGTGATTAAGCCTGATAAAGTTGTTTAGCCTACAAGCAAAGCCTTCTGTTTGACACAAACCACATACAACCCAACACCATAAAACCATTTCTATTATCAAATACAGTATCATGCTTTCAGATTGCAGGCAAATCTATGAGGAACTTGCCTCAGTTTAGCAGAGATCTGCGTTTGGGGTGAAGATTTGTTTTTCACAGCAGTTCTTCAGAAGAACTGCAGGGGTGAATTATAAAGGTCCTGTATGTCCAGCACAAGCTGTGATGATTGACAGGGAGGTTGAGTTTCAGCAGACAATTGTGTGTGCACGTACATGTGTGTGTGTGTGTGTGTGTGTGTGTGTGTTTGTGACACATCAGGACACAAATGTGTATAAGGAAATGGGTATGATATAGGTATTACAAGGAGAGGGTGATTTATGAGGACATTACACCATGTCCCCATTGTTCAAAAGGCTTATAAATCATACAGAATGAGTTTTTGTGAGAAAGTAAAAGTGTGCACAGTTTCCTGTGATGGGTTGGTTTAGGGGTAGGGGTAGTGTAGGGGGATAGAAAATATGGTTTGTACAGTATAAAAACCATTACGTCTATGAAATGTCCTCACAATTCACAAAAACAAACCTGTGTGTGTGTGTGTGTGTGTGTGTGGTGACATGAAACACACAGAAGGCAGACAGAAGCACTTTGATCGCTCAATGGAAAACACATGTTGGGCCTCTCACACACTTGTGTCACATCTTTACTTCATAAAAGCAAACATTTAATTGCTTAGACTTTTAGAGTTATTTACAAAAATGCAAATAGTATAAACTAGAGTTTATAATTCTTAAAGTGAAATGATGCAACATGCAACAGTACATTCTGCCATGAGATAATTTTAATTTATGTGAAAAATAAACCAATTAGGTTCATTTCTCCTGCTATGTGATTAATACACATTAATTAAAAATGAATACACATTTTTGGTTTGTTTGTTTAGATCTACCAACTGGACACCATTGCTGTGTTTAACATGCAACAAACTGAGGAATGCTACAGTTTAAAATGTGTAGGGTGCACATATGACATACTGTTTCACATACTATTAATAAAAAACATTTGTGGCGTCTCTCAGGAGTTATAAGTAATGAACAACACAAGACAGGAGTCTCATCACTTCTGTTCTCACACACATTACGTTAGAATACAACATTTCAACAGCTCAGACCTGCTTTTTCAAAATAATTCTACTTATGAACACAACAACATTGAGAAGTATAAAGTATTGTGCAGTACACTGTTACTTCATTGCAAATAGCCTTTGTCTTCATCTCAATCAAACATTCTGACCTGACCGAATTATCCAGCCTGTAAATATTTACACCACATCACATGAGCTGTTTCTCTCAAGTCTAAAGTTAAACTCATGTGGGCTTAAAAGGAGATGTTCAGCAGAATGTCCCTGCTGCTCTTTTACAGTACATACAATAAAAGTCAATAGGGGCTTTTGCATCAGGAAGTTATAGGAACCATAACTAATATTTGCCTAGGGCCATTTTCCTGGTGGCATTCGCACCGCCAGTAGGAACTTTGAAGTGACGTACACTCTAAAAAATGCTGGGTTAAATATGGACAAACCCAGGGATTGGGTTGTTTTCACCCAGCCATTTTTTTCAACCAATTTTGGATTTATTTTTTTTAGCCAGAAATATAGTAATATAGTAAAAGGCATGTTTTTGCTCACCCCCCAAATAGGGGCAAATTTGTGGGGTATTTTAAGCTGAAACTTGACCAGACCAGAGACTTATATTACATCTTGTGAAAGAAGGCATAATAGGTGCCCTTTAACCCAACCTGCTGGGTTTGTCCATATTTAACCCAACTTGGGTTGTTTTTAACCCAGCATTTTTTAGAGTGTATGATGAAATATTAATGTTTGCCATGTGGTTTGTCACTAGCTGAGCAGAAATACAGTATCATGTTTTGCTGGGTCCAATCAAAGTCATGTTGGATTTTCTCCTTAACATAAAGGTTGAGAGGTCCATCTATTACTGTTTTCCATGTTAGTTCGTGGAGTAAATATACAGCAAAGAATTTATATGCAGAAGGACGGTCCACTCGTATTACTATGAATGGGAGAAAGTGCAATGCACAATATGGCGGAATAAGTCCCGCCTTCTAAATAAAAGAGCCAATCGCTGATTGATAAAGTCATTGCGTCACTGCGGCTGCCGTTAGAAGCTCCGGTTCCTATAGAAACAGTCAGTGATCTGAGACGTGCGCTTAGGACTCTGCATGCGCATTAGCTTGGTCCAGCCTGAAAAATGCTGTTTTTTTGCTCATGATTCGAGCGTTTAGAAACAAATTGTAATGAGACGGTTGTTGTCAGATTTCATTGATAATTTCAAATCTGAATTTGTAAGCTTGGTGAACAGTTTTGGAGAATCTGTTTCCCCATTCAAAGAGATAGGAGCTGCAGTTGCAAGATGGCTGCTGAGTGAAATGGCTTGTCTTAAAGGGTATTTGTATATAGGCTATAAACTGTGAGTGTGCACAGCTTTTTTTTAAAAATGATACGTTTTGATGTTTCACGTGCGTTCAGCCAATCACTTACATCACTGGTAGTTCCTATTGCGCTGGGCTATGCAACCTTCACGTGCTCTCTGAATTAACGTAAATATGAGTTTCCCAGGTTAAAAAATAAATTAAAAATTGTACATGAACCATTTCGAAACTTGAATGTGGTGAGCTCGTAATCACAAGTGGGTAACACGTGAGGGCAGCATTAGTCCCGACTCTGAAGTAGGAGTTCATTTAGTTCCCTCAAAAGGCATTGCTAGAAGAACTAATATCGTTCTAGGAACTGTGAAAAGGTTAATCCAGTGCGAAAGCCTCTAATGAGCACAAAACGCTCTCAAGCTCCAAAAATGTCAATAGAAGAACCAAAAAAAGTCTATACAACTTTTCTGAGTTCCTGAAGCCATATGATAGCTTTGTGTGAGGAACAGATCTCAAGTTGTGCATGTTGTGTGTATATCAGCCTCTGCACAGGTATTTTAGTGTGTGATTGTTGGCAGCTTGTGATGTGTATTTTTTGAGGTCTTCTGTAACTTCTGTAAAAGAGCCAAAAGGCCAAAACAACATAAATCACATGCTGTCTGTCTGACAGAACCTGCAGACACGTCAGAGAACTGTCTCGGGTCACAGCAAGCATTCACACACTCACACAACAGTGTGTTTGTGCATCAACATCCAAACAGATGTGAAAGTAACGTGATTCAGCCAGAGGAAACGCACCAAATTGCATATGAACGTCTTCATTAAGTTCATCAAGGGGCTCGTTTTGTCTCAGCGTGGCTCCACATTCCACACACAGGTCAATCGGAGGCTCTCGGTCACATGATATGAACACGACCTATAGCTTCTCTCCTTACGTTTGACATGTCAATGGCCTGTTGTTCTAGTCGCTGCGCTGGACAGATTATTCCCATCTCCATTCACATGGTTCTTCAGAAATTTTATGGATAATAAAATGATCTTTTATCCTGCTGCTGTTGAAGATCTGCGTTACAGTGATTTGACCACATTTAACTGGGTTATAGCAATACCCATGAACTGTGGTAATTGACTGTAATGTATTATGATGTTCACACTGCTTTCATGTCCCCGGTGTCTTCCAGGGTTTCAGGTGTAATATCCTGTTAAGAAGCTGCAGTGATTTCAACCTGTCGTCCAGTGTTTGCTGCTTCCTGTCTGTGGCACATGTGCAGACGGTTAGGGTACAGTCTGTCCGTCACCCATCCAATCTGAAACCTCTGAGTCCAGATGGCATTCAGACATCCAATGTCAAGCTCTAGATAAGACCCTTATTCCTCGTCTGGGATCATGTAGAGCTCTTTGAAGCTGCACTGAAACCCCAGTGAAGTCCACTATATGGAGAAAAATCCTGGAATGTTTTCCTCTTAATTTCTTTTCAACTGAAGAAAGAAAGACATGAACATCTTGGATGACATGGAGGTGAGTAAATTATCAGGAAATTTGAATTCTGAAGTGAACTAATCCTTTAAGAGAAAGGCAATGGCGAGGATGTGCCCCTGTTACACTGGGTAATCTGTGCATATGGACACATCTACACACAACACAAACAGAAGCACAGCAATAAACTCTCTATCACAGCAGGACATCATTCGCCTGACTAACCACGACTTGCTGTCGCACACATTTCTGAAATGAGACATTTGAAACTGCATTTTGGCTGATCGGCTGCTTTTAAAACACATGCCCAACACTCTCTAACGGCAACTCAAACTAATGCTGAGGCTGGACGTTCCTCTGATGTAACGCTCGGGTCACACAGAGCCATGAGAACCAGGCTGGGTTGTATTTATAGAAAAGCCCTCTGTAACGCAAGCGTCTTTGGGTGTTCACAGGCATTCCAGAGTCAGTGCAGACCATGAGGCAGAGGCTGAGCCAGTGAAGATGATGGCATTGAGAAGCTTATTAAAAACTGTTGCTGTCAACTATACAGAAGCTTCCAAAATAAAATTCAGGTGTTTATTAGAGTTATGCTGCATGAAAGTGAAAAAATTAAGACAGAACTGTACAAAATGATTGCACTGCAAAATAAAATTCATTCAATACTGTAAGTGGCACTGAACTCTTGTTTTGTGCTGGCAGTGGAGTAGTTTAGGCTTTCTGTAGCTGTAACTCTAACAGAACTTCAGTAATGCTGTTCAGCAGATTACAACAACTAAACAGACGAGCGGAGCATCCCACTGGAGAAGTGAAGAAAGAGGTGGATATTTCTTAAAGGGATAGTTCGCCCAAAAATTTTAATTATCCCGTGATTTACTCACCCTCAAGCTATCCTAGGTATATATGACTATCTTTTTTCAGATGAACACAATCTGAGATATATTTAAGTAGTGAATAGCGCTCCTGATTTTGAAGCCCAAAAAAAGCACATCCATCATAAAAGTAATCCATACGGCTCCAGGGAGTTAATAAAGGTCTTCTGAAGTGAAGTGATGCGTTTTTGTAAGAAAATTATCCATATTTAAAGGTGCCCTAGAACTTCTTTTTAAAAGATGTAATATAAGTCTTAGGTGTCCCCTGAATGCGTCTGTGAAGTTTCAGCTCAAAATCCATTTTTTTAACTGCCTATTTTGGGGCATCATTAACTATGCACCGATATATAGGTTGCGGCCCCTTTAATTCTCGTGCTCCCGCCCCTGGAGCTCGCACTTGCCTTGAACAACATAAACACAGTTTACACAGCTAATATAACCCTCAAAATGGATCTTTACAAGATGTTCGTCATGCATGCTGCATGCATACATCAGATTATGTGAATATAGTATTTATTTGGATGCTTACATTTGATTCTGAATGAGTTTGATAGTGCTCCGTGGCTAAAGCTAACATTACACACTGTTGGAGAGATTTATAAAGAATGAAGTTGTGTTTATGAATTATACAGACTGCAAGTGTTTAATAATGAAAATAGCGACGGCTCTTGTCTCCGTGAATACAGTAAGAAACGATGGTAACTTTAACCACATTTAACAGTACATTAGCAACATGCTAACGAAACATTTAGAAAGACAATTCACAAATATCACTAAAAATATCATGTAATCATGGATCATGTCAGTTATTATTGCTCCATCTGCCATTTTTCGCTATTGTTCTTGCTTGCTTACCTAGTCTGATGATTCAGCTGTGCACAGATCCAGACGTTAATACTGGCTGCCCTTGTCTAATGCCTTGAACATGAGCTGGCATATGCAAATATTGGGGGTGTACATATTAATGATCCCGACTGTTACGTAACAGTCGGTGTTATGTTGAGATTCGCCTGTTCTTCGGAGGTCTTTTTTAAACAAATGAGATTTATATAAGAAGGAGGAAACAATGGAGTTTGAGACTCACTATATGTCATTTCCATGTACTGAACTCTTGTTATTCAACCATGCCGAGGTAAATTCAATATTTAATTCTAGGGCACCTTTAAAACTTCATAGAATGTAATAACTAGCTTCCGCCAAACAGCCGTACGCATCGAGTTCCAGCAGAAGAGTAACCCCTGATGTGATGCATGATGCATGTAGGAGTATCGTACGCTTAGATGCCTCTCATGTTTTAAACAAATAGGGCTGTGCAACAAACTCAAGCTCATCTTCTCTTATATCAAAATCCTCCCACATTTCTCTTTAAAAATTCTCATTTTAGACCTCTAATTTGTGACTGGTGTGTTTTGTTATGCTCTATCCTCTGCGCTTCCATGTTCATAAATACATCATTCATCGGGTCAGAGGTCACTCTTCCACCGCAAATCGATGCATACGGCCGTTCGCCAGAAGGTAGATATTTTAGTTTTAAAAGTTTTAATTATGGACAATGTTTCTTACAAAAACTCATTGCTTCGCTTCAGAAGGCATTTATTAAACGTTTGGAGTCGTATGGATTAATTTTATGATGGATTGATGTGCTTTTTTGGCTTCAAAATCTCACCTCAGAGATATATTTTTTAAATATATCTCTGATTGTGTTTGTCTGAAAGAAGATAGTCATATACATCTAGGATGGCTTGAGGGGGAGCTCGAGAATTTAAAGGGGCCACAGCCTAAATCGGCGCATATTTAATGATGCCCCAAAATAGGCAGTTAAAAAAATTAATTAAAAAAAATCTATGGGGTATTTTGAGCTGAAACTTCACAGACACATTCAGGGGACACCTTAGACTTATATTATATCTTTTAAAAAAACGTTCTAAATGTCTACATTTACAAAAACAACAGCAACAAAAATATCTTATTCAGCACAAATCTCAGACTACTGCTGTCAGAACCTGAATAACTAAGTGACCCTGTTACACCCTACATAAAGTCTAAGTGAGTGAGTGAGCAGGAGAGAATTTTTATGTAAGTTTGACGTGTAGGAATGTCTGACACAAACACACACTCCCTTAATTTACAACATTAGAACAAATATATGCATGCACCCATCTGTAATGAATCATCTTTACACACATAAACAAAGATTTTGTAACCAGAACATTTTCTCTGCAGTCATAATCCAATAACTATCAAAATCGTTCTATCATCCTAAGCATCCGCAGGCCTATAGATGGTCTACTCCAGTAACCGCTGGCTTTTATAATGCTGTCAAGAAATATCAAATAATGTAATTTTACTCTATCATAAAGGGCCAATTTACTTGGTTAGGAAACAGTGTTTCACTGCGTTTGGAGGAAATGTAGATGATAGACAAGTAAAGTGAAAGTCTTCAGGAGGCTGAGAGACGGCATCAGACATGACGTCACTCATCGCTCATAAAGCCTGAACTACAGCTGCTTTTGTTGAAATTATATTTAAAGCCGTGGTGTTACTGGGTGCACAGGTTGGAGAGGTTCTGGGCGGGACTGATGGGTGTTTCCAACACACCCACTGGAACACTAAACTGAGAACACTGAAGGACAGAGAAAGACACAAATGTACAACTAGACATGTATGCAAGCAAACGGCCCTGTTTAAGGCCAAATAAAGTCCAAATATAGCCTGGAAGCACACATTTTAGACTGCAGGCGTCACATACACACAGATATCTGCGGTTAGAAGCCGTCTGCAGGTCTGAAACTGGATGAGATGACATCACAGCCTCAGAGTTGGCTTTGGCGCAGTCGTGGCATTTGGGACTTTTTTCTGCGTTTATTGCAGCAGAAGCAGCAGAGATCTCCACCACACCCAACACAGACCATCCAAGAGTTGGTGCTAAACCGCGGATGCTACAAATAGCATGTTATTGTAAAGTGGTTTGTCATCAGTGGGTTCGGCTGGTTTATGGTGGGTTGTGATTCCAGCCAGTATATCTAAAACTGCTGTCAGTCTTTTCATTCATTCATTAACCATATCTGTCATATCCAACTCTTAGGCCCTGTTTACATCTGGTATTAAGATGCGTTGTGGTTGATCGGATCACAAGTAGATGACACATTCCTGTTTACACCTTGTGTTTTAATCCGTCTCTTTTTGTCTACTTTCAACCACTTCTGTCCTGATTTCTTTGAGGGAAGGGTCTAAGGGTGGGTAAATGTAAGGGCTTTTTCAGATCTTTCGATCTAATGGATGAAATAAGCTCACACAATTTAACTCTGTTAAAAAGGTGCCATTTAAGTTAATAATTAACGATTTTTACAATGGAAATGATTCAATCAAAAACTTACTTTAGCTCGATAATAACTTTTTCCTAGAGCTCCTGTGAAGCCAAAACAATCTCTGTCCTTTAATTTTCCTGGGCCAGTTGTTCAAAAAGTTGAATCTGGATCAGAATGATCTGGATTTGGAAATCCCATGTTTTGCTATCCAGGATCAGGTAATCCATCTTACTTTTGTGCTGGTTTTTCAAAGAAAAATTGGATTGGATCACCATGATCCAGATACACACATTTCCAGATGACCAAATCTGGATTGCCAGTGCTCTACGGAGCCCTTAAAGGGACATGATGATAGAGAGAATATGGATTTTGAATTAAATATAATATTTTTGTTGGATATTTGCAGCTGTTTGGGGATTGTTTTATGGCATCAAAATCTCTTTTTAACTTTACAGTAGGTTACCGAAAGGCTAAATATGTAGGTTAATGTCTACTTCTAATTTATATTGACAAGTTTTGAACAACACAAACTGAAGGTTTGATCCAGATTAAAACTAGGATTGGATTCCGTGATCTAATCTGATTTCAGAATCCCTTTTTCCTTTTGAACAACCCATTTTCAAGATTTGATCCAATCCGATGGCCGAAATCCGATCAGATTACTTTTGAACAACTGGCCCCTAGTTATCACTGTGAAGCTGCTATATAAATGAAGATGACTTGACTTTACATATGAATGCAATCAGAGATGACGGAAAAACATACGGAGAGCATCAGCTTTCATTTCTGCTCTGCCGAACGCTGTGAGTGTGTGTTAGAAATCAGGGATGGTGAGAGAACATTGTGATTGGTACATTTTTCATCTTCAAACCAAACTTGGGTCTTCAGCTGACAAAGTTTAAATCCTGTCTAGCTAGTGCGCTCCATAATGTTTACGAGTTAGGTCAGTCCGGTGGAGAGTAGGCGTCTTTAGTGTCTGTTTGAACACATTCGACCACATGAGCGTCTACACCACGGAAGCAATCCGGCTGAATGCGCTCTCGACAGCCTCTGGAAGTGGTTGAAAGTGGATAAGCTCAATACATTTTAGACCCTGTTTACACCTGTATTTAGTGTCGTCCACCTGTGATCTGATCGACCAAACTGCATCTTAATACCTGGTGAAATCAGGGCCTTGGTGATTCTATGGACCATACGTGAGAGACTGTCCAATGATTTTTCCGGGGTAGGTTGCCAGATCTTTCACCAACCCTCTCCATTACATGGCCTGGGACTCACACACACACACACACACACACATACACACCTCTGGACAATTTAGTGTCTCCCATTCACCTTCACTGCATGTTTTTGGATTGTGGGGAAACCTGGATTAAACCCAAATAGACACAGGGAGAACATGCAAACTCCACACTCCAAGCTCAAGCTCAGTCGGGACTCGAACCAGGGACCTCCGTGCTGTGAGGAGCCACTGTGCCACCGTCAGTCTTTTAGACACCAACACAACAGAGAGAATTCATAACATCCATTTTCATACTCTGTGGATCATCTGTTAGAAGTACAATTGAAAATGCACTGAAGGAATATGAGCTTCATTTGTAGTTTCTAAAAAAGAGAATTCAGACAGAAATTAAAACTCTGTCATGATTTATTCATCTTCATGTTGTTTCATCTTTCTTCTGTGGTACACTTCCACACAATCAACAAATTATATTTTTCAGGGGTCAGGGAGTGTTTCCATCTTTGCTTTTATATGGGAGCAGAAATCAATGAGACATCAACAACAACAACAACAACAACAACAACAACATAGGAAAGAAAAATCACAAAACTGTTTAACAGCTTAATTGCTTCTTCTAAACATCAAGGAGATGAAATGGAGAGAAAACAGGAATATTTGAGAAGCCTGTTGAGAAGAATCCCTCAAGAATCTCACTTCTGAAGTTTCAGAAGACATCAAGAGTTTGCCAATGTCAAACGTCCATCAAAAGTCAACCTCAAACATTAAACTCTTCCAGGCGCAGATGATCTGAGATGCTATACACAACTGATTCATTTTATAGCTCAGTGCTATATAGCTATGATAACAGAGTTTGTGTCTGGAGCTTTAGGAGAAACATCTGAAACAGCATCTTCTGCATCTGCAGCAGGACACATTATAACACGCTGGCATGGAATGCATGTAAAATAAACAAGATGCTCTTGACACCAACACTCTGTTTGGCAACAGCTCAACACATTCAAACACAGCTGCAGCGCCACATGATGCTCAATCGCACAGAGCATGCTGGGAAAGCAGACCTGACAACCCATTCAGTACCTTCTCTACAGGAGCACCACAGCTCATAACATGATCAGATATTGAATGCTCGTGTTAAATGTCAGAGCAAACAGTGACCCGGCCTCTCTCTCATCCCGCGGCTCATCGGTCTCTCCGGCTCAGTGTGCCGTTCATCAAGCAGCATTCCAGAGGAATGTTTTGGAACAAGAAAAACTAGGCTTGGTGAAACCAGTGACCAAACCCTTTCTTGAGCAACAGCAGGAATGAGAAACTTGCTCTGGGTTTACTGACAGCATGAAAACTCTCATCAGAGACCATAAGAATGACTATCCCATGATTCATAGCATGAGAAAACGACACACCATACTATCTCTGAGGCACACTGTATGTGTGGAATACTGTACACGGATGACCCACACAACGAATCCCATAATGCACTCAACCTCTATTAACTGATATCACTGTTTGAGTAGAAGCTGTGCAGTGTGGGTGTTTCAGAGAAAGATTCATTTGCATTTGAGGCTCTGGTTTAGTTACTTAAAAACAATAGTGTGCAGTACACAGTATGGGCAGTATAGTGTGCCACTCTTCAGCCCGTCTCATGAAACTGGGACAGGCGTGTTACATTAAACTCTCGTCATGTGCACATGTGAACGCTGGCTTACCTCATCGTCCGCTGAAGAGGAGGATTCAACCGGAGCGACGGATCCGACAGCACAACAAACCCAAAGAGAAAAGAGAGCAGAAAACACAAATCAACACACTTCAATTTCAGCAAGAGACCACCTTAATGAACCTGCACACAAACAATGCAAATACGATGGCAAATTGAATACCCAAACTCATACTGAACTCCATAACGAAGTAAACGGAATAAATGAAAGGCTTGAGCTCGTTGTTAGTTGTTATCATGTGATATTGGACACAACAGAGTGAAAACTGCATCTGTGATGGAAGCAGCGGATCTTGAGTTTCAGCTCGCCACAGTTTCTAAATATTCACAGATTCAGACGGCCAGACCATGCCATAAAACACCTTATGCAGGCTGTGTTTTATGTGTTAAACCTTCATGTATGGAGAACACATGCACAACACATGCTCTTCTGGAGCTTACACTGTCTGATAAAACAAAACTGAGCACATGGACTCTTAACACTTACCAGAGACTTTTGGCAGATTATAGGGACTTTTAATCAAACAACAATGACAAGACAAATAGAAAAGCGTTTGCAGGCACTTTACAGCTCAAATGACACTTTTGAACAGAAAACTGGTATCACAGTCCTGCTCTACATGAACATAAGGCAAGTACAATAACTAGGTACTAACCCTGAACCTAAACTTAATCCATGGTAAGTTACCTTATATTACTTATTTCTTGTGCAAGTTTGCTGTAAGTACACAATGCATGTACTGTAAAATAAAGCGCTACTGAAAATGTAAAAAATTTTTAAGGTGCCCTTGATTCAAAAATTTAATTTACCTCGGCATAGTTGAATAACAAGAGTTCAGTACATGGAAAAGACATACATTGAGTTTCAAACTCCATTGCTTTTTCTTTCTTATGTAAATCTCATTCGTTTAAAAGACTTCCGGAAAACACGCGGATCTCAACATAACACCGACTGTTACGTAACAGTCGGGGTGTACGCCCCAATATTTGCATATGCCAGCCCATGTTCCCAACATTATGAAAGGCATTACACAAGGGCAGCCAGTATTAACGTCTGGATCTGTGCACAGCTGAATCATCAGACTAGGTAAGCAAGCAAGAACAATAGCGAAAAATGGCAGATGGAGCAATAATATCTGACATGATCCATGATATCATGATATTTTTAGTGATATTTGTAAATTGTCTTTCTAAATGTTTCGTTAGCATGTTGCTAATGTACCGTTAAATGTGATTAAAGTTACCATCGTTTCTTACTGTATTCACGGAGACAAGAGCCGTTGCTATTTTCATTATTAAACACTTGCAGTCTGTATAATTCATAAACACAACTTCATTCTTTATAAATCTCTCCAACAGTGTAGCATTAGCCGTTAGCCACAGAGCATAGCCTCAAACTCATAGAGAATCAAATATAAACATCAAAATAAATACTTTACTCACATAATTCGAAGCATGCATACAGCATGCATGACGAACATCTTGTAAAGATCCATTTGAGGGTTATATTAGCTGTGTGAACTTTGTAAATGCGCTGTAATATAATCGAGAGCTCGTGTGGCAGGGAGCATGCGAATTAAAGGGGCAGCGCGCTGAAAAAAATCAGTGCATAGTTAATGATGCCCCAAAATAGGCGGTTAAAAAAATTAATTAAAAAAAATCTATGGGGTATTTTGAGCTGAAACTTCACAGACACATTCAGGGGACACAATTATTTAGTAGGATGAGTCTTGAGTGAACTAAATAAGAATACTGTAAATATGTTGCTAACAAAAGTTGTTTTGTTGACTTAGATTCAATTTTTTGTCCAAAAATTGTGCAAAAGTTGTCCCAACATTCTAAATTGAGTTATCTGAACAAACAATTTAACATTGGACAATGTTGTGCCAGTTCTCCGCATGCATTGCAGCTTTAACAAATTATTTATTTTTGAAAATCAAGCATGGAGATGAAAAACAAGGATTGCAGCTGCTTGCATTGCTAAATGCTAAACATTCCAAGTTGCCTTGACAAGAATTACGTTCAAAAGACTACATGTTACTTACTGGATGAACAAAAGTTTTTAAGTTGACTCAACTGGAGCAAATTATTTGAGTTAAATTAAAAAGGTTGACAGTGATAGGTTTTTTCTTTTCAAGTTGGCTCAAATAGTGTTTTTAGATGCCTTGACAAGAATTTTTAAGTTCAAAAGAATACCTGTTACTCATTAGATGAAGTATTTAAGTTGACTTTAATTGGAGCGAATTAGTTAACTTAAAAAGTTGAGTGTCATAGGTTACCTTATTTTTTAAGTTAGCTCAACTTTTTTTTTTTTTTTTAGTGCACTAAAGAAAGGTAAACATTATATGAAAGGTAAACAAATGATCCCTTTAAAAGCTTCTCTTTTAAATCCAGTACATCACTGTAAACATAATTCTATACAGTATTTGCAGGCAGTGGGCTGTATGCGTATCTATATTGTGTTATGAATCCAGAGTCAGATGATGAGTATTTCAGATGTGGTGCTCATTCCTTTACGTCAGTTCAGTAATGGCATTCCAGTGTCACCTGCTCCTGCCAAATCCAACCAGAGCGCCTATATCCGTCTCTCGCTCAACCGTTTTACGCATTTCTGTATTTCTGCAGCTCACTGACTTAAATCCAAGCAGAGACGTGTTTTCCAAGCGCTGTCCGCCAAACACTAGCCGAGGAATGCTCACCGCGAGCTCCTCTAACCGATCTGGTATCTGACCGCAGACTGTTGTTTCAGCTGGACTTCAGAGAGGAACCGCACTTCAACTTGTTTTCCTGTTCGTCCCTGAAGGAGGCCCAATATGAAGGGAACTAGTTGCATCACAAGTGTATCGATTACCTGTCAGGGCTAGTGCATTAACTAGTTGTGCGACACGGCCTCACGTTTGACTGCTATAAGCAGCACTTGACCTGTATGACTCTGTTCAGAAGCACAATGCATCCTCTGCAATACACTCTCAGTGCTGTCAAACTAGTGTGTGAAACATTATTCAATCATAAAGACATACACACAGCAGTATGCTTGTGAGATACTGCACTCTGTTGTCAATAGTCACTTATATGCTGTGCACTATACATTAATGCATTGAAGTAGTATGGCAGTAATCTATTATCAGGTACTCAAATGTGATGGACTGACTGTATGTTGTTTGCACAGGAGCAGCGGGACGCGGTATCAGATCCTGCTGAACTGAGCAGCTTAAAGCAGCGTGAGTGCAGATGGTCAACAGTTAGTGTGCTTCCTTTTTCCACTCTTCTCTCCACAGGATCATGACGTAATCACCTTGCCACTTCGCCTTCTCTCCACCACGAAAACACCTCTAGTGGTTCTAGTCCTGGATGCTGGCCGCTCATTTCAGCGCTCTAGCTGTGCTAATGGTCATGCAGGATTTTTCCCGTCCAAACCAGTTCACCGCAAATCAGCCAAGGGTTAGGGGTTAGTATTTGTTGTAGGTAATCAGTCAGCACTGTGATTGACATGACCATTGAAACCTTTAGAATTGGCTGTGGGGAGGAGTTTGTGCTGAATTGGTTCGGGGAAAATCAAGCGTGTCTATTAATGCTTTATAAATGATGAATTAACTATTTACTAATGCTTAACTAACGATTAATAGTATGAGATTATAAAGTGTTACAAAATTACTGGACCTTGAAAGTGGTAGTTGCGTTGGATCTCTATGGAGGGACAGAAAGTTCCCCAGCACGGAGTTTGTGTTGAATTGGTTTGGGGAAAATCAAGCATGTCGTATATCACTGCGCCGTTAAAGGTATAGTTCACCCAAAAATGAAAATTATCCCATATTGTACTCACCCTCAAGCCATCATACGTGTATATGACCATCTTCTTTCAGCCAAACATACTTGGAGCTACATTAAAAAAATATCCTGGCTCTTCCATGCTTTATAATGGGAGTGAATAGTAACCGAGATTTTGAAGCCCAAAAAAGCACATCCATCCATCATAAAAGTAATCCATACGACTCCAAGGGGTTAATAAAGGCCTTCTGAAATTAAGCAATGCATTTTTGTAAGAAATCTATCTATATTTATAACTTTATAAACTAGAATCACTAGCTTTGGGTAACATCCATCCGTGCATTCACGAGAGAGACGAGTTGCGGCGTATGTCTTAGGAGTAGCGTAAGCTTAGGTGAGAGTAGACGCCTCTAGAGCTGGACAACAAACTCAAGCTCCTCCCACATTTCTCTTTAAATATTCTTGTTTTAGACTAATTAATGACCGGTGTTTTGTTTTGCTTTATCCTCTGTGTTTCTGTGTTCATCAATATGTCATGCGTCAGGTCAAAGTTCACTCTTCTGCCAGAACTGACTCACGTACGGAAGTCAGTGGTTAAAGTCTATAAAGTTTTAAAAACCCTTCACTTCACTTCAGAAGGCCTTTATTAACCCTCTGGAGTTGTATGGATTACTTTTATGATGGATGGATGTGCTTTTTTCGGCTTTGAAATCTCAACCCCTATCACTGCCATTATAAAGCTTGGAAGAGCCAGAATATTTTTTAATATAACTCAAAGAAGATAGTCATATACACCTAGGATGGCTTGAGGGTGAGTAAATCATGGGATCATTTTTATTTTTGGGTGAACTGACCCTTTAAGCAGTTGAAGTGTCGTAGACTGAACTACTATACTGTACGCAGAAACATCGAATCACAGTATTCATGAAGCAGAGGGCAAACTATACCCAGTTTCTGAAGTGTGCAAACAGTGAGCACTTTGCTATCCCATAACGCCACAGGAGTTGAGGAGCTGCCAAAAATATTGGGGGTGGGGGGGTGGGGGGGGGGATGACAGGAAGAAATCTGACAGCACAATGAAAGAACAATAGCAATATGACTGATGAAACGCGTCTGGGAATGTGTTCATACTCTACGCTTGCATACCTGAAGAACATACTTCATCAGCGCTTCACTGAATATAGTACGTACTCTCAGCATATGGCAACCAAAAGACAGCATACTGTATAATGGAAGGATGTAACTGCATGGGAATGCTTAATAAAATCATGTTTTAATGAAAACTTGTGTCCTTCATACTTTTAGTGATTGTTTAAATCAAAACAACTCAAATATGAAAGTTTGCCTTGCCTGGAACTTTGAAGGTGCGGTGTTCCGAGTGGTTGCTAAGGTGTTGCTAAGCGGAATTGCCTTTTTTTGACTGGTTTCTAGGTGGTAGCTAAGCAGTATTAACTTTTTTGACTGGTTGTTAGGGTGTTGCTAAGCAGTATTGGCTTTTTTTGACTGGTTGTTAGGGTGTTGATAAGCAGCATTGACACTTTTTGACTGGTTGTTAGAGTGGTGATAAACAGTATTGACTTTTTTGACTGGTTGTTAGGGTGTTGATAAGCAGTGTTGACTTTTTCTGGTGGTAGCTAAGCAGTATTGACTTTTTTGACTGGTTGTTAGGGTGTTGCTAAGCAGTATTGACTTTTTTGACTGGTTGTTAGGGTGTTGCTAAGCAGTGTTGACTTTTTCTGACTGGTTGCTAGGGTGTTGCTAGGCAGTATTGGCTTTTTTGACTGGTTTCTAGGTGGTAGCTAAGTAGTATTGACTTTTTTGACTGGTTGTTAGGGTGTTGATAAGCAGCATTGACACTTTTTGACTGGTTGTTGTAGTGTTGATAAGCAGTATTGGCTTTTTTGACTGGTTTCTAGGTGGTAGCTAAGCAGTATTGACTTTTTTGACTGGTTGTTAGGGTGTTGCTAAGCAGTATTGACACTTTTTGACTGGTTGTTAGCTTGTTGGTAAGCAGTATTGACTTTTTCTGACTGGTTACTAGGGTGTTGCTAAGCAGTATTGACTTTTTTGACTGGTTGTTAGGGTGTTGATAAGCAATACTGACTTTTTCTGACTGGTTACCAGGTTGTTGCTAAGCAGTATTTGCTTTTTTGACTGGTTGTTAGGGTGTTGATAAGCAGTATTTACTTTTTCTGACTGGTTACTAGGGTGTTGCTAAGCAGTATTGACTTTTTTGACTGGTTGTTAGGGTGTTGATAAGCAGTATTGACTTTTTTGACTGGCCGTTAGGTTGTTGATAAGCAGTACTGACTTTTTCTGACAGGTTACTAGGTTGTTGCTAAGCAGTATTGACTTTTTTGACTGGTTGTTAGGGTGTTGATAAACAGCATTGACTTTTTTTTGACTGGTTTCTAGGTGGTAGCTCAGTAGGATGGTTGATAATGTATTGCAAGACGAATGTGACAGTGTTGACAGCAGCTCCTGGAGGAGAAATTTGGTCAAAAAAAGAAAACCTGCGCTTGAGGCCCTGCTATATTGTGAATGCAGTCGCTACTGTGTGTAACTTGGGTAATTAGTCTCTCATCACTTGACTAGCAGCATTTGGTGACAGCTGACACAGTCAAGGGACTTCATATGCATCTGCTTTGACAGGGATGGAGCTCATGCTATTGTACTGTAGGTGTATGAGCACAAACCAACACCGAGTTGGTCTGCGTTTCCCAAAAGCATCGTACACCTAAGTTGATCGCAGAGACCATTGGTGGCAATTGTTCTACGATCAAATTGGGCTTACAAACACTTCATGCTTCTTTTGTAATGCACGAGAAACGCTCCAGTAAATGCACCAGACTAGTTCTTGAGTTTTGGTTTGTTCAGCTTCTCTTGGTATCAGTTAGGTTTATATGTATATTTTAAGTGTCTCTGCATAAGAGCATCTGTTAAACACAGGACCGTGAGGAGGACAGACACAAGCTTCAGCGCAGTCACTGTGTTTGTTTACACATGCGCAGTGTTTGATAGCGAGAAGCGCCACGCAGGAATGCGATACAATAACACGCGCGCAGTGAGTTTAATATGACAGAAAGGCGTTTTGTCGCGCATGTCGCTGCGCAGAGCGTCACTCACCGTGGCCGAAGAGCACAGTCCTGAACCGGCTGTTGACAGTCGAGTTTTCCATCGCTCTAAATCCGAAAGCCCCTTCCTAGATACTCCTCAGTGTTTTGAGAAATCCAGCGCGAGCGTTCAGTGCAGTGCGGAGCGACTCACTGCATCAGCGCATCCCTGAGCGCTTTAAATGCGGCTCCACGCCGCCGTGACGTAACGCCCTCCCTACCCCGCTGACGTCACGCACCATCAAAACAATCGCACATGGGCGAGCCAAACACATCCCACGCTTTCATATCATCAACATAATCTTGTGACACCAGGTGTTGTTTAGGTTTGTTACAAATATAATAATATAACATGATGTCAGTGTTAATTGAAACCAAAAAAACATCTATAATTTACCCTTTCACAAGCATTTCCCTGATAAACCGGTTGTTTTTGCCAATGGAAATGTCTGTAAATGACCTCTGTTGTCTGTCAGGCTCTTCACACTAATGAATGAATGACATGATGAACGGTCACTGTTTCATCTGTGAGTCATTGTGATCACAAAGTCATAAGCTGAATACATAATTGTGAACACAAAAGCATTGAGTGAAAGCGGTTACAGCTGGCATGTCAGGAATGGAGCGTGACACACCTGAACACAGCAGCAATGATGAGTCGAGAGACAGCGGCGTAACATCAGGAGCGTCAGTTTATTCTGTCCTGAATTACAGTCGCCTCGTTCACGGCCAGTGCGTTTAAAGTGCAGAGTCATTTTCACAGCTTCAGTAAAAACATTAAATTACAGGAAACCATTAAACTAACAGATATCAAACTGGACAAAGGAAACTATAAAGGAAAATATAAATACATCTCAGAACAAAAAGGGAAAACTCATTGAAACAGGTAAGCGATGACATAAACTCATCCGGCTCAAAACACACTAAAAGTCGTTGGCAAGGCTAGCGTAAAACAAAGGCACAGCAATGTCGAGAGGTAAAGCCATCGTTTCTGCAGCATTCGCTCACGTCCGCACCAGATCGGTGAACGGTACCTTTGAACACTTTCTCATTGATGCCGTTGAGTCGTTTGACTGATGCCATGCATGTACAGATACACCAGAGGCGGGACCCTGAGCTGGACTTCTAGAAGCATTACAAGCTAGACTACATCATTTAAGTGCTCTTTCTGTCTGAAGATGAAGGTGGTGGTCATGCTACAGGACTCTCAGTAGGCAGCAGTGAGGCCGCCGCGCCGGACGCCTGAGCAGCAGATCGACACCTCGCAAATCACCTGAAGCACTGTCGTTTTTGGCTCAAGTCCATTTTCGATCAATGCAATGGACTCGTAATCAATTGAGTATAATGGCTTACATAGCAATATGGCTTTTTATTAGTATTGATATCAGGTCATCAGGGCTTAAAGTCAACATGAAATCAAAATTGACCCTATTTACTATCTTAATAAACCAAGGCAGTCTCGTGCATGATATTTCGAAGAACAGTGTTTGACTTTATCATAATGTAGTAACTCTAAAATGGCTTTTCATCGACTAGGTCGTGCAGGATACCGGTTCATATTAACCAATAGCCAAATGTCTATTTCAGGGGTGTCCAATCCTGCTCCTTTCCTGAAGAGTTCTTTAAGGCAAGCGTCCACGATTAGCAAAAAAAATGATGCAGTACAGAGGGAAGGAGACCAGAGGGTGATTTTTTGAATGGATGTCAATGGAGGAGAAGCGTCAGTACGCTGCTCTTGTGGGAAAACAGCTTATCGTTCAGTGAATCGACAGCCTTTCGGCTAATCTTTAACATGTTTCCCTGTAAATATTTGTATTGAATAGAGTTTACACCAAAAAAAATGCTGTTCTATGAGAGAATTCACGATCATAGTTTGGACACTTCTCATTCATATCTACGGTATTCGCTAGAAATTCAATGACGTCAAGGCTGTAACGTGATTGGTTATCAAGGCACACGTGATCCAAGTTGGCCGTTACGCTTTCTCTAATGGTATGTTTACACAACAACGACGTACTAAAACGGAAAAGCTTTTCCTTTGCGTTTTTCACGTACAGTCGACAACGATCCCCGTTCACATGGATCCACGAAAACGAATTAAATCGCTGTATTACTCAAGCCAGGCCAGTAGGTGGCGATGTGACTTTGTAAAGAAAAACTATGCGCCTATAGACATAGAAACACTTGCACTTTAAAACACGTTTGTGTTTTCAGGCCCCCAAAACGCCACTGTGGTGTAAATGAACGGCCAAAACACATAAAAACGGTTTTGTGTAAACGGACCCTAATTGTAGAGCCTTGTATCTCTTAATAAGGGTGTGTTTACACTTGTAGTTCGGTTCTATTTGGTTTGGGCCAAAAAAAAGAAAACGTTACATTCAGTCCTGGTTCGCTTAGCGTTCACACTCATTTTTAACACCGAACCTAAAGATACAAAACAAAAAGAAACGGCTTTTATGACGTATATTTTGCAAACAATGCGGTGTGCTGGGCTAAAAGGAGTCAAAACAGCGGCAGGAATCCCTCCGTCACACACAAACGAAGATCTGCTGTGAGGAGACGCGTTTCTGCCTGTACCGAACTGTGATGGGCAACATCACAACTATGACGAGAAAAAAAACAGATAAGCTTGAGCTTTCCATCCTTTTTAGGCATGCATCTTGTGACATCACTTCTTGTTTTTGGTTCGTTTAGATGTCTTTGGTCCATGTTGCGTTCACATTTCATTCGAACCGCACCAGATTTCATTTGGAAGCGGACCCAGACTAGTGTTGTCAAAAGTACCGACTTTGATACCAAGTCGGTACTGAAATTTTAAAAATGTGATGCTTTGAGTGCAGTTGAGAGGATTCATGAACACACCTCTGATTGGCCACTGAGTTCACACACTCAACAGATATGCCTGTGATTGGCTACCATGATCAACGCTTCAAAAACATGTAAATAGACATCTTTGACGCTCTTCACAGAGCGCTCACACAGATGCTCCCGTGCATTGATCATTGTAGCCAATCACAGACATATCTGATGAGTGTATGAACTCAATGGCCAATCAGAGGTGTTTACGAATCCACTCAACAGCGCTCAAAGCGTCATATTTTTAAAACTGCAGTACCGACTTAATATCTAAGTCTGTATTTTGACAACACTAACCCAGACCCATCTTTTCAGGGATCTTCAGTGCGCACCAGGGTTCGGACACTAGTATTTGCACTAACAGAGCAATCGCACCAGGGTTCGTTTTACCCAACCTGCCAAGTGTGAACACACCCTAATAAGACCATCTGATTCTAGTGATCCTGAAGACCTTGATTAGCTGTTCAGGTGTGTTTAATTGGGGTTGGAGCTGAACTCTGCTCCAGGAGCAGGACTGGACACCCTGGATCTATTTGGACAATCGTAAAGATCGCAAACAGAGTCATTTCATTCTGGTTAATGCCAAGTTTGACAGTGCAGATGCTGCTTCATGTTGACTTCAGCGACAGCCTGTGATTGAGATACTCAATATGTTGATGAATTAACTAAACGGGGGTCACAGGTCACATGTTTTCTGAGTCCGTTACGCACGTGCTGCTCAGGAGACGCGGCATCAGGGGCCAAACGTCACAAAAGGCTCCATCAGTGACGTGCATTCATACAATCACCAACCAAACAAGACAAAGAAACCAAAAGGCTCGAGCGGCAGCCGCTTTCTTCCATAGTGCAAATGAAATCATTTAAACATCTTATATAAAAGAGAAAATAGTGGTTCTATTCCAAAAGAGACAAGAAGAGGCTGTGTTTTTACTTTTTTAGTCTTTGTTTTTTCAGTCTGTACACGTGCTTTCCTGGCGATCCTCCTGTGTGTTTTTATAATATTATTTGTTCACCGTTATGAGAATAGCTGGACTGGTAGCGGAGGACGTCACGCCGAGCCAGTGACGCATGCAGCGTGACGCCAGGAGGAGGAAACATCGAGAGAAGCCTTTCTGGAAGATATTTACACCAGCAGTGTTGTGTAAACTCACAGATCACCTGTGTTGAAGGACCCTGAGACCCACCGTCCCGCGTGTGGGTCTAAAACCAGGCTCTGTCTTTCCAAAACACAAGCCTGAGAACAAACTGTACCCAGATCAGACGAGCGCTTCGTTTGGCTGAGATTCACCGTAAAGCACAGGAAATCTGCAGCGTCTTTCACCCCGAAATCAAAAGAAAGAGATTCAAGGAATTCAAGATTACAAAAGAAACCTGTGAAGATTTGAGATTTTCTATGTAAATCACCATTAAATTACATTCATTTCAACACATACTAACGTGATATACATTTACTTTACAATTTAAATAAATAATTATTAAAAAAAAAAAAGCTTAATTTTCTTTACATGTGTATATATACAGGGCTTGACATTAAAATTTTTGCTCAGTCACTGTGGCTAGTGGTTACAATTTTGACATCAATACCATGGGGGAAAACTGTCATATAGATATTTATAATATTATCTCATAATTTTTCAGCAGGTTTATTAGGCTGCTGTCACTTTAAGACCTGACGCACTGATCCATTATACTGTTACACATGCGTTTTCTTTCTCAACTGTTTACATTCAACTAAAACTGACTGTGTTTACATGAATACTCGCCAAGACCGGCATTTTGACATTATTTTGTGTGTTTTTGACTGTTTAAGAGCAATAAGCAGCGGAAGAGAACACAATTTAGCACTGAGAGGTGTGCGCACTTTGGATGCGAGAACAAATTCTGCGGGAATGAGAAAAATTATGCGCAATACACGCAATCCCACACCAAAATTCAAACTCTGAAACAACAAAAATATTCATCCGGAACAAATGAAACGAGTGAGTGAGGAGAGCAGAGATGAGAGAGAGCAGCTGGTATTGTGTGTCTTTTCTGCAGGAAATGAATATTGGAAGCATTTAAGATATTTCAGTATCGATATTTTTGACAACACTACATTGCCCAACACTAGACGCCTTTTTAAAAGACTACAATTGAAAAATGTATATATTATATATAAAACTCAACCCGCCAAAGAAATACACAAGCATTTGGCGGTGTTAATGTCAAGCCCTGTGTATATATATATATATATTGGATTTTGGGGTAAAAGAGGACAGCAAATGAGTTAATTCGACCCATAGGGCTGAACTGGGACACACAATAGAGGAAGAGAAAGCCCACAGTTCACATGTATCATGTTTTTTACGTGTTCAACACGGACAGGAATCCACTGTAAAGTTGATTCCTGGTGCTCTCGTGAAAAGTACGCCAACGCGGAATCATTATACAAAAAATAATGTCTGCACATATACAATATGTCAAACATTTACAATATGTACTATAACTCTATTTACAGTGCAGGAAATGGCTGACATGAGGAATATTAGTGACACTTGATGTGTGAAGATGAACACGAGGACAGGATGCGCCGAACACACGTGCGTTCAGGTCTCATTACCAGAAGTACCAAAACACGGCCTTTAACTGAAGCAGGGCGAGTCAGAGCTTCGTACTTGCATTTATGGTCATTTGGACGAGACGTGAACGCACCATCAGTACCGTACGAAGAACATCACACGATAAGCCACAACAGACATGCATTATGACTGACGAAACGGTGCTTGTGAGGTGATGTTTTCAAACTGGAATCATCTGTCCTGGCCGAAGCCTTTCGGACAGTGGCGTGACGTTATGTTGCAGGTGTCATTTGATGCTTGGATTTCCAGAAACATGGAGTCTTCAGGCCCGCGGACCACCGACAGCAGACGTCCAGTGATGGAGCGTCTCCGTCGTCCTCCAGTAGATCTGCTCAGCGGGAGGAGGTTTGCCCTCCGTCAGCGGTGTCACTCGGGCTGCTCTGGGTGCGTGTGAAGCCCGTTCTTGCTGCTCGAGTGTTTCTGACAGAAGTCTTGATGAATGAGCTCGAGCTCTGAGACCAGATGCAGGCCCATCTCCAGATGCATCTTCAGGTTCTCCAGCCACGACTCCAGCTTCACAAACGCAGGCCTGCGGCAGAAGAACACGCATCTCAGGACAAGCCAAACATTACAACAGGTCAACATTCAGAGTTTGTCTTGATGAATTTATAGTTCAAATCACTCTTATCTATAATATAATTACAGTAATACTGTTCCCCTTTGCTTTAATTTAGTATGCCGCAGAATGCAGCTATATATGTGTATCAGGAAATTACTAAGGTGTCCACAGTGAATACTAGGCATTAAATAAATAAATTAAAAAATAAATAAATACATAAATAAATATTATTATTTGTATTAGTGTAATAATAATAATAATAATAATAATAATAAATATTATTATTACTATTACTATTATTATTTTAGATTTGTTAAAACAACAGGTACTGCTTAAAATAAACTATATTGTTTTTATATATTGTTTATATTTATGTTCTATACAAATGTGTCATTTAATAAATAAAAATTATTTTATTGTTAGTATATAATAATAATAATTATAATTATAATTATTATTATTATAATTATTATTAATTTAGACTTGTTAAAAAAGGAAAAAAGGAATAATATTATTTTATTAGTAGATTAAAATAAATAATAATAAATATTATTATTACTATTATTATTTTAGATTTGTTAAAACAACAATTGCTTAAAATAAACTATATTGTTTTTATATATTGTTTATATTTATGTTCTGTACAAATGTGTCATATAATAAAAATTATTATATTAGTAGTAGTAGTAGTAGTAGTATTATATAATAATAATATTATTAATTTAGATTTGTTAAATCTAAAGGAATAAATATTATTTTTATTAGTAGTAGATTAAAATAAATAAATAAATAAATAATAATAATAATAATAATAATAATAATAATAATAATTATTATTATTATTATTATTATTATTATTATTATTTAAATTTTAGATTTGTTAAAACAACAGTAATTGCTTAAAATAAACTATATTGTTTTTTATATATTGTTTATATTTATGTCCGTACAAATATGACATGTAAATAAATATTGTATTAGTAGTAGTTTAAAATAAAATAATAATAATAATAATAATTATTATTATTAATAATAATAATAATAATTATTATTATTATTTTAGATTTGTTAAAACAACAGCAATTGCTTAAAATAAACGATATTGTTTATATTTTTGTTCTGTGCGAATGTCACAAATAAATAATTACTTTTATTAGTAGTAGTTTAAAATAATAGTAATATTATTATTATTATTATTATTATTATAGATTTGTTAAAACAGTAATTGCTTAAAATAAACTATATTGATTTTATATATTGTTTATATTTATGTTCTGTGCAAATGTAACATAAGAAATAAAAGTTATTAGTAGTAGTTTAAATTAATAATAATAATAATAATAATAATAATAATAATAATAATTAAATATAAAATAATAAAATAATAAATAAAAATAAAAATAATACTATTATTATTATTATTATTTTAAATTTGTTAAAACAATAGAATAGAACAATAAAATAAACTATATTATTTTTTAAAATATTGTTTATATTTATGTTCTGTGCAAAAGTGCCGCATAAAATGAGCATATCCTGAAATCCTCTCAAAGCATTCGATGTATTTTCTAACCGTTTCTCTGCGTCCAGATCACAGCAGAGCACCGCCATGGGGAAGAAAGAGGGCGGACAGTCCGAGGGGCAGTAATCGTCCAAAAAGCCTTTCACGTTCAGCCCGAAATCCATGGCCCGGGGCAGGTAATCAGGATCAGCGTTGACTCGCCCTATAATCTGAGACAGAGCAGTGAGATTGATTTTAGACAGAGGAAGTCAGATCAGGCTCCCTCTCAGTTCTAATCATTACATGTTAAGCGCCGGGCTTCCCTAAACCCACACTACACACCCAACCAACCACCAACTACTTCCTCTCTAACTGCTTCCTCTGGATGTCATTCAGTAATGACGGGCTGCTGTCCTATTTTGATCTGCTGCTGCTGTGCCACTCAGAGCTGCAGTATGTGGTAACAGTGTTTCCCATTAAAACAGAAATCCCTGGAAGTTCATGTGGAGAAAGCAGTTATTTTGAACTTTTACAGCCTGTGATTATTCCCACAGATCAGTCCTGAAACACTCACCTCACACAGCATGATGCCGAAGGAGAAGATGTCCACCTTCTCATCATAGCTCTTTCCTGAGGAAGAGAAACAGCAAAGCATTAGTCTTCCCACTGCTTCACCCTGTTAACATTTGATTTTATCATTGTTTGTGTATATTATAACCTGCAAGCTGAGCTTATCAAGTTAATTCATGTTAAATTAATGTTTTTGTAAATATGTTCTACCTTGAAAATGTTTGAATTTTTTTTTTTTTTTTTGAAAATATCGACTATGTTATGTGCACTCACATGTCTTCAAGGTGTAAGGAAAGAATTTAATTACTTTTTACATTTAAGAGACCAAAGAAAGAAAAAAATGTTCAGAATGATCTCAAAACAAACATCACAAGGATTACATTTCTAAGAACATTTAATAAATATCTAGTTCAGTCGTGAAACTCTAGAGGGCGCTGTCCTTTACATGCAATCGGCAAGCAATCACATCATTACCACATGGCACATGCTGATTGGCCTCTGCTGATCCTGCAGCCAATGAAATTGCTTTCTCAACATTTAAATAGTCTGGTCTGTAAGCTAGTCCTGCCTCTGAACCCCTCCACCTCCCCAGCTCCACCTGCCTAGATCTGATACGGGATTCATATGTCTATTCCAAACATGCTAAAACTATTCCCAAAGTTGTCATGATTGAAATCCTCTTTTCTCTAGAACATGATTCCTCCTAAATACCACACAATCCTTTTTGTAAGATCATCATTATTAACACAGAATAATACATTAATAATGAAGAAGATTCAATTCAAGCAAAACTTGACAAGCGTAAACAGACTCTCACCGTGAATCATCTCGGGAGCCATCCAGTACGGGTTTCCCACCACAGTGTATCTCTTTCTCCTGTCGGGTTTCTTGACACCCGGGATCGGTCCGGAAGACAGTTTGTCCTGGTTCTTGTCCTCCACCATGAGCCGGGACAGTCCGAAGTCCGCCACAACAACACTGTTATTCTGTCCAGAGCAGGAAGTTACTTACAAATCTGCCATCTGTCATTATTTTGATACGACTCAGCTTTGAGAAAGCTGTCGTTATGGTGTTTTGCCTTTGCACAGTAGTATGAAACACTGCCAGAATGTCATTCATCCCAGACCTTTTTCTGACATCAGCTGACATCACTCTTTAAATGGGTATTTACTTAAAATCAGAGCGTATGAACTGGAGTAATGTATGCTCTGTCAAACGCTCTGCTGTCTCCAGTGCAGTGGTTCCCAACCTTTTTTTATGCCTTTTTATTTTTTTAAAGAAGAAATTCAAGATAGATTTAAACCTTCAGTGTTCTTTTTTTGCAAACATACTTTCCAGACATTCTTTACCATTTAAAAGTGCTTTGCTCAGTTATACAGTTATAACTTAAATAAGTCAAATAACCACAAGGAGATGCCAAAGGACTGCATATAGCTACTATACAGATCCATTCAGAACTATTAAAGGGTTAGTTCACCTAAAAATTAAAATAATGTCATTAATTACTCACCCTCATGTTGTTCCACACCCGTAAGACCTTCATTCATCTTCAGAACACAAATTAAGATATTGTTGATGAAATCCGATGTCTCAAGATCCATTAATGTATCAGTACATGTGAGTACAGTGGCTCAATATCAATATTATAAAGCAACAAGAATACTTTTTGTGTGCCAAAAAACAAAACAATATCTAGTGATGGGCAATTTCAAAACACTGCTTCATGAAGTTTCTGAGCTTTATGAATCTTTTGTTTCGAATCAGTGATTCAGATCTCCTATCAAACGGCTAAACTGCTGAAATCACGTGACTTTGGTGCTCCGATTCACTGATTCGATTCGTAAAGCTCTGAAGCAGTGTTTTGAAATCGGTGCATAAAGATATTGTTGAAAAGTCGTTTTTGGTGCACAAAAAGTATTCCTGTTGCTTTATAATATTAAGACAGAACCACTGTACTCACATGAACTGATTTAAATATGTTTTTAGTACATTTATGGATCTTGAGAGAGGAAATGTCATTGCTGGCTATGGACGATTTCATCAAAAATATCTTAATTTGTGTTCAGAAGATGAACGACGGTCTTACGGGTGTAGAACGACATGAGGGTGAGTAATTAATGACATTATTTTCATTTTTGGGTGAACTAACCCTTTAAACACACCAAAATACAAATGAAAAATAAGCACATTCTGAATGCGTGGAAACTCAGTGATCTGAAAAAGTTTGTGTTTATATAATATATGTGCGGGTACTATGCATATTAATTTTGTATTTATAAACACATACACGTGTATATAATTAAGAGATATTTACATGTATATATTTATATATAATTTAAATTATATATAAATATTTTTTGATTTTTATATTTTTCTTAAATATATGCATGTATATGTATGTTTTTATTAATACATAATAAATACACTATACACACACATATATATTATGTAAACACAAACTTTTATTTTAGATGCGAATAATCGTGATTAATCGCCCTGATGCCTAATGTATGACTCCTGTATGTCACTGTAATCGTCTTTACCTTCATTACAATCATCATCCATTACAATTTTTTTAGCGATACCGGTTTTCGTTTATCCAACTGAGAGATGTAGTTTGCATATCCAATGTTCACGAAGAGCCACCGTTCAGTCTGTATTTCACAGCAGTACGATGAGAAACCGTGGCACACAGGTTGAAAACCACCGTTCTAGTTCTTTGCTTCTGAACCCCTAAAGCTCTGCATGTGACCCAGCATTACACAATCTATACAGCGATCTAAATCAATGCAATATAGAAGGCTTATTCTCTTCATTCTCAATATGAAAACAAAAACATGTGATGCTGGAAACACAGATGCAGCAGCTGCTAGAGCTGTGGCACAAACAAAACAAAAACAAACGAACAAAAGAACAGAAAGCAAGCAAAAGAAAACAAAAGAATAATTGGAAAGTCTGGTGATGTCTCTCACCTCTCTGACCAGACAGTTGTGTGAGTTGAGATCTCGATGGATGATGTTCATGGAGTGCAGGTAGGCCTGGATCAACGAAGGAAACTGATGTTAAAATGCTGCCCTCTACAGTCATGCACAGGAATGAACACAGTCTAAAGACTGGAATACACCATATCTTAACAGATTTTGAAGCACTAGGCATCCTACACTTGCTGACTTTGATAATGGTTACAGATTAAACCTGGCCATCAAACACTAATCAACTGACGATCACACACTAGCAGACTGTCACAACAAACTCGCACAGAAAACCTTCACACATCTGACTGGATGGAATCAAAGTCTGAAGCTAAAAAATCTTAGTCTGTGTCATTTATACACTGTGATTTCCGTGAAATTTTGACAGCTCAAAATCTGCTGACTGCACATCTAATAAATAAATACATTTATTTATTTAAGTTATACTTCAGTTTCTATGACTATTGACCAAAACATTTATTATTATTATTAGATTTTCCAATTGTTCCTATTGTTTTTAGTCCATGGCTGTTTTTTTTTTTTGTTTTGTTTTTTTGTGTGTGTGTGTTCTGGATTTTTTGTAATTATAATAATATACTGTATATTATAAACTAAAACATGAATATATGATAATTTATAGTTTATTTCCATTTTGGAGTCTAAAAAATATTATACTTTAGTTTATTTTCCTAAACAGACTTATGTTTTTTAACAAACATAACACTGTTTCACCATTTCTTTTTTTCACCTTTCTAGCTCATAAAATATAAATGTAAAATAATTATTCAAGAATTATAAGATCAATGTTTAAACGAGTTTTGAATGAATTGCAACATGTCACACTGCCGTCAGCCAGAGGAGGGCAGTAATGAGAGCATCTCACTCACCATCCCAGAGGCAATATCCTTGGCAAAACTCACTCTCTGTTTCCATGGATAATTACCGTCCTGCAGAGATGAAACACATTAAGAATGAGCTGATATTCATGCAATTTCACTCTCTGGCAGCATATGGTACTTATGGAACAGCAGAAATATAGCGGTTACCCCTGTAACCCCTCTATACAACACAGCCTCACTTTTTAGAAAGGCGTCATGTTTGCAGGTATGATACAAACACAATAAGTTAAACATTGTCATAATTCATCAGCAGAAGATCATAAGCAATAACTTGGCATAAATGTGTAGTATTCAAACAGTGAGACACACCATGTTCTTGATGATGTCTCTCAGTGTTCCTCCTTTGATGTACTCAGCGATGAAGTTGAGCCGTTTGTCTTTGTAGAGGACGCCAATAAACTTCAGCACATTGGGATGGTCCAAACATCTCATCACCTTCACCTGAACAAACACACATGTTGACAATCAATAAGAATATACGCTAAACTCAATCAAATCAGCTAAAGCAACTTAAAGAAGTTCCTAATATTTTAGTCTCAGGCTGAACATCCTCACATGTGTATACAGGCACATATGAAACATGAACAACTGAAGTGTTTCTGTCGGATCTCAGCGTTATTCTTAACTGCACAATACTTCTTGAAATGTTAATTAAGACTTTCTTATTCAAGGCTTTTTATGGTTTTGAAGAGCGTCACCAGGACCCGATGGCTTTGCGTATGCTGGTTTTCTCCTCAGATGAACTGTCTGAGACACCAGCTGCACTGAGACCACGAGCGTTTCCTTCCTTTTAAGCACAAGTCTACAGCAAAGTCATTTAAACAGCGAATTATGGGAGCTAATCATAAACGAATCTCAGACAAACGAGTGCGAGCTGACGTCAGACTGTTTCCGCAGTCATTCAGCTGGTAGAGCTGCAGTGTTTTATGGTGTTGACACTCTTATGAGACTCTAGTAACACCACAGACTCATTCTCCTTGTTTAACCCCTGAGCCTGCTGGGTAAATTATGAGCTGAAGGAAAAACACATGCAGCACAAATGTTCAACACTCCTCCAGATGTGCTTCTAGTACTCACTCGATCTGTCCTATATGCTCATGTGAGGGAGGAGGACGTGCTCACCTCTTTCAGGAAGGTCATCTGTGTTTCCTCATCGAAACGAATGAGCTCCTTCATCACCATCACCTCGCCCGTCTCTCTGTGAGTCACCTGACCGTGATGTGAGAACAGCATATTAAACAACACTGAACTCAACTGAGATGAATAACGACATTATCTGCTTGTTAAAGGGTTAGTTCAGCCAAAAATGAAATTTCTTTCATTTATTACTCACCCTCATGTCGTTCCACACCCATAAGACCTTCGTTCATCTTCAGAACACAAATTAAGATATTTTTGATGAAATCTGAGAGGTTCTTTATCCCCAATAGAAAGAAATTTGGTGGAAAATTTGCTGAATAAAATCATTGTTTTTGTTTTGTTTTTGCGCACATAAAGTATTTTTGTCGCTTCATAACATTAAGGTTGAACCACTGCAGTCACATGACTGTTTTTACTACTTTTCTGAACTTTGAAAGTGGTAATTTCATTGCTTTCTATGGGGGATAAAAAACAGATTTCATCAAAAATATCTTAATTTGCGTTCTGAAGATGAACGAAGGTCTTACGGGTGTGAAACGACATGAGGGTGAGTAATTAATGACATTATTTTCATTTTTGGGTGAACTAACCCTTTAAGTTATTAAGGAATACAGTTTCAAGGTCCAAACCTTCACTCATTTCAAGAGAGAATACTATCAGCTGTTCATGAGCACTATTTAATCATTGCACACATTTAAGCTAAGCTTTTATAAATATTCTCAATTCACATTTTATAAATACACTAGTCTCTAGGCTCACGGACACACATATTTTACAGATTCAGAAAAGATGAATCACTGTCTGGCCAACAGAGATCTCAGTGTGGAGATAAAGGTTAGGATCATGATTTTTCAGCAGTATTACAGCACACCGTGAGTGTATATTAATGGCTGTAGCAACTCATAATGTGATAACTGCATATAAATGTAAAAAAAATGACATTAAGAACATTTTATTACAATAATAATGTAATAACTATTATATTGTTATTGCAATAAAATGTTCTTAAATGTAATAATTTTCTCAAAACCTAATAAAATCTTGAGCTCATAATTTTTACATTATGAGAAAATGCATTATAAGCTCACCAAAAACATATTGTCATAACTGTAACAGCTTTTAAAACATACAACAATTGGTATTCCCTTACAATACATTTAAACTACCTGCGAAATGCAACAGATTGAAATATTATTATTATTATATTTTTATTAAACAAAGTATAAAACCTAAAGCTTCAAAAAAATTCCAAGGCATTAGATATAGTTATTACATTATGTGCAGTTTTTTGCTACAGTTAGTTGCTACAACAGCATTTGTAGTTTGCTTTTGGCATCTGATAAAGCGTTTGGACCCTGAAACTTGACTTAAGCGGATTGTCTTTTTATAGCTGCTTTACGGGGGAATTTCAATTTGTCTCTCATTTGATTTGATGTTTGCATTGCTGATTCTGTTATTATGCTACGAAACAGTCTGTGTTGTATAAAGCGCTACAGAAAAAAGAAACAGATAAAGAAGTGTGTGTGTGGCCCCCACAAGTGTAGTAATACCAGGACATTTTGACCTTGTGTGGATATTTTTTGATCCCCAATTAGGAAAACAGCTTATAAATCATACAAAAATCCTCTTTTTTGAAATGCAGAAAGTTTTCTGTGATGGGTAGGTTTAGGGCAGGGGTGTCCAAGCTCGGTCCTGGAGGGTTTAGCTCCAACTTGCCTCCACACACCTGCCTGGAAGTTTCTAGCCTAATTAGACGTTGATTAGCTGTTCAGGTGTGTTTAATTGGGGTTGGAGCTAAACTCTGCAGCACAGTTTGGACACCCCTGGTTTAGGGTAAGGGGAGAGAATATACTGTTTGTACAGTATAAAAATCATTATGTCAATGGAAAGACCCCATAAAACATGGAAACCCAACATGCGTGTGCACGTGTGCTGACCTTTATGGCCTGTCCGAAGCAGCCCTTCCCCAGAACCTCTCCATGGATCAGATCGGAGGCTCTGAATATTCTGTGTGTGCGGTTGGTCACGACGCGCAGCGACTCCGAGCGGCCGATGTCCTTCTTCAGAGACAGTGGAGACGGCGTGTTACTGGAGCACGGCGATTTATCGATACTGTAGCTGCGCCTGCAGAAAACACACATTAACTATGGTGAAATCACACTGATAAACAGCCTTAAAACAACTCAATATGCATCACAACAGCTGATTAAAGATGGACAGCCTTGGCTGTTACAATGCGGTTGCTAAGGTACGCTGTTAGTTGTTAGCGTGCAGCGCCACAGTTGAGATTCTTGTTGAAGCAGTGAGTACAGTACGAGCAGTAGTGCTGTGAATGAGGTTTACTGACGTGATTATGCGTGAGCGCAGGTTGTTGATGTCTTGGCTGGGCGGCCGTGTGATGGGCGTGATGGGACTGGGGCCCTCGGATGGGGGTGTGGGGCCATCCACCTGATCCTCTGAAGAGCTGTGTTCATGAGGGTCATGTTCAATGGTCAGCTGCAGCAGGCGACTGGTCTCCTGGATCAGCAAATCAATCTGACACACACACACACACACAGAGCTCATTTATAGGAGACAATATGAAGGCCAGAAACACACACTCTACTGTACGTGAGCATCACCCTCATGGACTGTAGGAAACTGCAAATACAACACAAACTGAGCTGATGGAAAACTGGGAATGCAGTGCATGCTGGTGTGACACATATCAGAGAGCAGGAGTACAATATAGTTCATGGTTGCCAAGCATGTAATTATCACAGACTTCGAGAAAGGTTAATGGCCTTGTGGCTCATCCAATCATTACTTAGAGCCATTTTGTGGACCAAACTGCATGTGTTAACAGTGATGGCAAGTTTCACCATTTGCACTCCCACCAGGGTCAGAAATTAACATGGGTCTGGAGCAAAAATAGCACCAAAATGAACAAAAATGAGAGCAAAATAAGGGGGCAAAAAAATGCACCTGCGAGATTAATCCATTAGGACTGTCACGATTAAAGTGAAGTGTGAAAATATATGAAAAAAGTGACGATTGCGGCACTACAGCTTTTTATGTGTTGTTTTTCTGCAGCGTTGATTATTACAACCAATCACGCACTTTCTGTTGAGCGTCTGAATGCAATGGCCAATCAGAGATTGGTTTCACTGCATGAATTCTGAATCTGCACTCTTGTGAACTCTATGATCATAAACAATAAATTGCATGTATGATATAAGTGATTAAAGGCGCACTATGTAGTATTTTGCCATTAGAGATCACCTATTCAAAACAAAAGAGTCTTTGGTGTTTCCATCGTTTCTGCAAAATAAAACCGGAAATCGAGGGTATGATGTCATTGAAAGATGATGCATGGACACGATCCGTGTCCTGGTTAAAATTGCTTATTTCTCTGGATTTAAACATTCTTGAAAACATTTGGGATAATGTAAGTACTTAAGTCAACAAAACTTTTCTCTCTTTCTGGATATAGTTTATTCCCAGTTTGCACGACTGTTTTGTTTTACATGCTCCTAAAACAACCAATGGGAGGTCTTGATTTTCTAATTCATAAAAAGCAATAATCTAATTCATAAACCGATTTTAGCTTGTTTTGTGCATGTTAGATTGTTTCTGTGTAGTCAGAATATGACGTGCCCTTTCCCCAAACACAAAAACACTCTATTCTATTAAATGACATTGAAACTCATTATTACAGTATGAAGAGCAATAATCAACAATAATGATTTTTTTGTCATCATACTGCAGCCTAACCCTGTAATAAGCTCCTGTTTTAATTTGATCATTTATATACTTTATGTAGGCTATATTAACATCATGCCATTGTGTAAATACACACCTTTGAGCCGCATTAGGCAGTCTGTGTAAATAAACACAAATGCCAGCTTTTGCAGTGTAAAGATGGCTTCGTTGATTATGATACAATTTTATAGGTAAGTCTATAGTACTCTGATTGAAGCAGTTGGTTAAATGTAGGTCATTATAGTCAACACAGATATATTCAATAATGTAAATTATGAAAAATGCCCTTACAAAAGGTAGAAATGCTGCTGAAAATCAATTCTAGGGTGCAAATGAAGACTTCAGATGCAAAAGCCTCTAAGTGCCGTCTGAAATTTTCTTCTAAAATGAGCATTTTTATCAAGCTCGTATGTTTAGGTTCAGTAATTTCACTTTAATGGCGATTAATAGGTTCTTTTTATTGACATTAAAGTGATATAACTGAACATAAACATACAAGCTTGATAAAAATTTTAATTTTATTAGAAAAGTCTTCAAATATTGGCCCTTAAAGGGAAAGTTGAATTTCTGACTGTCGCGCCACTGTTCGATAGCATAAAGCCGTCTGGTGTTCAGCTCACGTCACATGCTCTGTGAATGTCTGTCATCAGCAGGTTTTATTCACCTCGTCCAGAGGAACGTTCTGAATCGGCGTTCCATTGATCTCTAGGATCCGATCACCAACATGAATGGAGTTCTTGACATCTGGACTGATGCACTCTGGGTCCACCCTGAACACACGGACAGAAACCATGACATGAGTCACAGGAGCAGGACAGAGATCAGCAAAACATCATGAGAAGATTTCTACTGAGCATTATGTGATTTCAGTCTGGATAGCAGATGATCACAGTGTTATTTGTGCAAGAGGGGAGAGTCAAAGATTGGGGCAGAAGGAAGCGATTATACAGAAAAACTGGTGCTTAAAATATTGGCTGACATTTCCCCTTTCCATTGTAAGAACTTTTCCTCTGATGGACAAAACAGCTTTTCCTTTTTCAATCATTCACACATTTGCATTTTGTTCTATGTTTGTGATGATGGAGCTACATGGACACAGTGAACACAGTCTTTCATTTTCACCCTGTTCTACACGTTTTACAACTGTAAATTGTTTATTTTGAGGTGTAGATGGGAAGACTGCAGCACGTTTGCCGGACACACTCACTGTGAGACTCTGACGGTGGGCTTGTGCTCGGGGCTGTAGCCGTTGGGACTGGAGCCCTGATCGATAGACACAGAAAGCCCTCGCTTCCCATCGGTGGAGGCGGGAATAGACACTAGCGTGACCGTGTGAGGAATCCTGGAGCACGGGGAGTCGGGCAGGGTGACCGGAGTCACGATAGTCCGGTAATAACAGTGTCCACTAGAGGGAGACAGAGCAGAAGAAGAGTTCATTTCACATCCTCAGGACACTTTCCACTGCAACACTACATGACATAAGATGTCAGAAATCATCTAATGATACAGAAACGTACAACTGAAAGGTGAATTGCAAGAGAATGTGATTTTAGAAGTTTAAAGGACAAGAAACATTCATGTCATTTCAGATTATTTGGTGACATTTTACTTCTGTTAGCAAACATCTTCATGTTTTGTTTAAGAACTGGTTAAATAGTTCATACAACCAAACTTTATTATTCCACACTGTATATTTTTCTTTATATTCACTTCTGAATGTACATGAAACACTTTCATTATAAATTAGTGGTGATGATTATGAAAAAGTAATTATGGGGTCACCAATCATTCTGGGACACAAATGCAAGATTTAAAATATAGCAGGTTATATAAGTTTTGGAAAGTATAGCTGAAATAAAAGCAGATTTCCCCATATGTCATGTTAAATCACACAACAACATTTACAGTGTCTATTATTGATTTATTGATATGTTGTTCGGTCTCATATATTCATGACATAAACATGCCATCAGTCACATATTAGCACAGATTTCATTGTTATAGTAACTGAAATGAAGTAAAAGCAGAATGAAGTAAACATTTACTCAGAGTTCCTGGGCTTTAACTGGTCAAATGAGCCATTTTGTGACACTTCCCAGTGTTTTTCACATGAATAAAGCACATACTTTTACAGCTAATGTGACACTTTTCATTTGATAAAGCACATCTTCTGCACAGCTACATCACACCCACACAACAGGACATATTAATAACCCATAATAACAGCTCATGCTAATGACCTGCTTTAGAAATAAAGAGCAATATCTTCCAGTGGTCCGTGGGCTCAAACAGGGTTTTTTGTTGTTTGTTTTTAGGTGTCATCAGAGCTTGACATTAACACCGCCAATGCATGTGTATTACAGCAGTGAGTTGTCACACAAACCCGGTTCCCCACGTTTAATTTACTCTGGATGAATATTGTTGGTGATACAGAGCTTGAATTTCGGTGTGGGATTGCGTGTATTGCACATAATTTTATTCCCGCAGATTTTGTTCCCACATCCAAAGTGCGCACAAAAAGCCGCCTCTCAGTGCTAAATTTTGTTCTCTTCTGCTGTTTATTGCTCTTAACCCTCTGGAGTCTGAGGCTGATTTGGGGCCCTGGTGAAGTTTTGACATGCCCTGACATTTGTGCTTTTTTCAGTTGTTCATTAACATATTAATGACACAAGTGTCATTACACTGTATTCAGCACAAACTAGGCTACAATAATATGTGAGGAACATGTATGTACATGTTTGTGTTTCTGAAGGAATAACGTTTATGCGTGGTTATTGAAAAACAAAAAACTTAAGTCACTGAAATAAGGCCAAAAAATAATATTATATATGTGTTCACAAGACTTCTGGGTATTGGGGATTGTAGACTAGAGTTTTTGCTTCAGAATGATGTAAAAATTATCCTGCCTACTCCTTCATATAAAACAATACAGAGATTTAAATTTTGTAAGACACTTTTTGTCAAGAAACACAGTATGCGTGGAGGCGTGAATCATCATGAATAATGGGTCATTCATACCTGAGAAGACAAAAGAATCGCATATGAGTTGTAATGACCTGCATATTAATGAGCTCTTTCAGTCAGTTAGGCTGTGAAAAAACCCTCTGTGATCATGTCTCAAGCTCATCATGGTGTATATCAAACATACAGAAAAAACAGCAATACTGTGAAATATTATTACAATTTAAAATAATGGTATTCTATTATATACTTTAATATATAATGTATTTCTGTGATGCAAAGTGTCTGAACAATTATGCTACCTCTATGGCATTTCATATAGGCTTTTAGCTTAAAAGTATGCACATTTGGAGAAATATTGATGGATTCTCATGTTTATATCAATTTTAATATTTATAATATATTTATTCTATATTTATTGTCATCACTATGAGTGCTGGATACTGTGTTTTCAATTCATACTTGCAGCCGGAGGGCGCTCTGCCCCTTTTGTCCACAAATGCCTCCTAAAGAAGAATAGGCCATGTGACAATCCAGGAACTAACAGGCTTCCAGAGATCGCTAACTATGGCTATGCAAAACACTTTTGAATACAATAAATACACGATTGAGACGATGCATACAAGTATTGCCTCAGAATTTGCGTCTGAATAGCGCTGGCTCCGTGGGTGTGGCCGCATTAGCGGATAATGAGCTGAATCACGGAGGTCTGACATGGCTCTCTTTTCATACAAATTACATAAACACAGAATGTTTGTTTTCGATTTGACTTACACGATTAAAAACCTGACATTTCAATGTTATTTTAGACATAAGTCTCATTTTTGTGTCATTAGTATTCACTAAGTTACACTTCATTTTCTGAGAACTATCAGATTGGACTTCCTTCAGAGGGAGACGAGAGATCACGCATCATGTTAGTTTTCTTTATTTTACAAAAAGCACAACATTTTGTTTTTACTCTGAGTGTACACAAATAAAAGAAGATATTCTATAGTTTCAATTGATATATTACTCATGTCTCTATGACAAAAAATGACGGAGTATTTTAAGTCTGTTTTGATGCAATGTGAAAAAAAAATCCTGCAAAATGCGTAGGCGCGTTACCCGACTCCAGAGAGTTAAACATTCAAAAACACACAAAATAATGTCAAAGTGGCGGTCTTGGCGAGAATTCACGTAAACACAATCAGTTATGTTTTTAGTGAATGTAAACAGTTGAGAAAGAAAACGCATGTGTAACAGTGTAATGGATCAGTGCGTCTGGTCTTAAAGTGACAGCAGCCTAATAAACCTGCTGACAAATTATGAGATAATATTATAAATATCTATATGGAAGTTTTTCCCCATGGTATCGATGTCAAAATTGTGGCCAGTGAAAATGCTGAGTGGCTAGTAACCACTAGCCACAGTAACTGTAAGCAAAAAAAGTTCATGTTAAGCCCTGGGCGTCACTTACCAGTAAAGTTTGGAGCGCTCCACCAGCGCATACGTGTCTCCATCACCGATGAACGCTCGACAGTTCAGACAGGTGAAGCATTCTGGGTGATACTTCTGCTCTCCGGCCACCTGGAACACAGAAACATTGAGATCAGACACACTTTCTCCACTCTCCATCACCATGGTCTGTCTGTGTGACATACGCAAGCACAATCAGATGTCGAACACTTGCTCTAGAGCTCCATGTGTGCTGATGTTGAGTTATTTTGGTGAGATAAAGATGACAACATCAATTAAGTCTTCAGGTATCCTGAACACATTATTCAATCAATCCATTCACTCATTCCGTTTAGTTAAAGGTGCAAATCCGACTCAGCAACCTTTCTATGCTAAGCCCTCTCAGAAATAAACATGTTTCCTGCTGGAAAATAGATTTCATGTATGCTCAGTGGCAGAGGATAGGCTTGGCCAGGTGTAGTGATTTTTGACAACACTTTTGCCAGTTTAATGACCTCTCAGAGAAATTTCAATCGTCACAATCCAATCTATTTTGATATTTTATTCAAGTTCAGAGCTCAACTTTTCACCTACTTCACTACGACATAACATTCTACAGTCTCCTTCTGTTCTTAAAGGATTAGTTCAATTTCAAATGAAAATTAGCCCAAGCTTTTCTCACCCTCAAGCCATATATGACTTTCTGATGAACACAATCAGAGTTATATTAATAAATATCCTGACACATCCAAGCTTTATAATGGCAGTGAATGGGATCAACGAGTATGAGCTGAAGAAAGTGTCTCCATCCACATCCATCCATCATAAACATACTCCACACGGCTCCAGGGGGTTAATAAAGATCTTCTGAAGTGAAGCGATGCATTTGAGTAAACAAATTTAATGACCAATGACAATCTAGTTTAGTTTACACAAACACTGTAGCGATCATCCGACTAAAAAAGAAGGACAGGAAGTCAGACAGACTACAGCTTATAAGAAACTTGTTTTCATACAACGGCCTCAAAAAGTGACACGCATTAATAAAGTTATATCAATATCAGATCAAGTGTACGTGGCCAAACACATAATCTGAATGTGTTTGAATCAGCTGGTGTTTTAGTGAATGTATGAAGTCAGTTCTCCTCAAGTCTTATACACTGTCTAGCTATATCTATTCTTTATACTACGACTAATAATAATAATATTACGAGCTCTATGTATTTTGTTGTGAAATGTGTGCTTACGCCATCCTTCAAGCTTTGGTATTTTGCTATGTAATGCAAACTAATGACTGAAGTATGTGACAAAATCATTTTTGAAGAAACATCATTACACAGTCGTATTCTAAGGCCACCTTTTGTTTAGCTTCCTCTACAACAGTTTCTTGGTGTTTTACAAATAGGAATCAAATGTCATGCCATGATCTTAGAATAGTTTGACGAGGTCTTTCCATTTCTTGGAATCATTCGTCTTTGACGAATAAGAGAACTGGAACCATAATTCTTGTGAACTACACCTTTAGAGGGGGGGAAATGCGGCGGCATCACGCAGTGAGGTCACGGATTGCCCACTGCTTCCTCATTTCAGTTGCTGCATTTACAAACGCTCAACCAACACGGAAACAGAGCTGACAGACCACCAACACGTCTGAAAATACACATCTGCGCCCACAGAAAAAAACACAAAAACTCTATGCAAATGTCATGTATGTTTTCCTATCTTAAAATGATCTTTTATAAACAGTAGTCTGTAGAGTCCCTCATTAACATGTGTTAATAATGATGTCAATGGTGAACAGCTGCCTGATATTGACTGACATCCCCAAAACTCCAGTAGGAAAACACCTCTCCTATGTTATTATTATTATTGGGAAAGCAGCAAAACCTTCATGTAAAAATGCATCTGTACAGTTTCTAAAGGAATCCACAGTTGCTCTGTTGAGTCAGTGATGGGCTGGATGGACGGCTGAGACATTACAGTAGTGGCCAAAAGTGACATCGGGCCCTTTATTCAAATATTATTAAAGATTTTTAAGCATATTGCGCAGTTGTTCTTGGAGTCAATTGTTCTATTTGTGATAATGCAATGAAACATGCCAAATTGGGCATCATCATTTTTGCCCAGGCTGTCATACAAAGAAATTATGAACACATAGAAAAAAAAACTGATTATGTTGTAGTCTATTTAAGCTTTTTCCTATGATCTTTTTGTTTTTCTATGCATTTTTCCCCCCTCATACAGTATTTTGATGGTTTAATTGAACTTTTAGGGTCATTACAAACAAATATCACTTTTGGTAACTACTGTGGAAGACAGCCTTGTTTTGGGTATAATCTCACTTTGATTATAAATATTTGATCAATGACTGAGAATGACATACTATACACATGCTCTTATGCTGTCCACACAGAAATTCATCCTCCACTCAAAATATTACAGCTCAAAGAAAAAAATGGAATGAAAAACCACATCTTGACCAATGTTGTCTGTGTTACTATGTGTTTGGCAACAACTGGGCTGACGAGTGATTTCAAAAGTGATATTTAAAGATGGGAAAGACTGGAATTCACCACCTTACAGTAACACGTACACTTCCTTTTGGCAGCTGTTCATCTATTCAACAACACAGTTTCATTAATGAAATCTCTTGAGTCTGAAATGCTGTCATTCAAGTCCACAGACACAAACTGAATGCACCATTAGAAACCAAACACTCCTCATTCCTGCTGCTGCTCAGAAACCATTCTGGGGAAATTTTCCACTTTCACAAACCCCCCAACGTTGGACAGGGAAGTTTTTCCTGCCAGATTTCAAAAGTACCAAAAAAATGTAGATTCACTCGTACAGCACTAGCCATGCATTCTCATGACTACTGATTAAAACCCCTTTTACTGGGTCAAAGTCTCCGCTACATGAATAAATGTGAATAACAATCAGCGCAGGCCGACATTTCCATGTCAGTGTGTCCCAGTGCCGTTAGTGCAGCATCAGCAGCTGTACACACAGAGATGCTCAGACATCAAATCCTGTGACGTGATGCCAAACATGACCCCGTTAACTAGTCAAGGATGTGATCCAAAGATCATCTATTTCTAGGGGAGAATTAAATGTAAATAAAAAAAAATAATAAAAATGACTATTAAGCATTAGAAGACTTTATGGATGTTCTTTTTAGGTCATGAATTTCCCATTTCACATGATGCCAGAAGACTCCGACTGAATCAAATAATGTGGGAATGACCATTTGGAAACGAGACCGACTGTACAGTCATTATGTTGTGGAGCAGTTTGATTAGATGAAGAATTATAAATCAGGTCATCATGTCTGTAAAACATCCAGATTCAAGCCCTATGAAATTATTCTAATGAACTACAGATAACTGCTGATTTTTAAATGTTTTGTAAATCTATCAGAGTCAAAAAGCCTTTTACATTATAATGAATCAAATAAAGCATAAGCTGAAAACGAATGAAACATATCCCATGTGTGAAACACGAAGGCTGCGCTGTCTGAATAAATGAGAGCGATGTGTGTAAACTCCCAGCATCTGACTTACCTTCTTGTCTCTCTTCCAGAGTTTCAGACAGCAGAAGCCCCAGTAAAACACATCGCCGAACATGACCGGCAGCTACAGCGTGCAGAACATTCTAGCGACCGCGAAACAAAAACAAAACACAGCCACACCGCTCGGCCCACACGCCCAACGCTGAGCTCATCCCAGAAAGCTCTATGTCACTCCCTCTGTCTCTCGCTCTCTCCGAGTGGGTGACTTCATCGCTTCCTGCCGAGCACATGCATCTCTGCGCAGACACACACACACACACACACACACCTCCCCCACTCAACCCAACCCTCCAATCGACACACACACAACCTCTGCAAGGAAAAAGGGCTCAAATCTTCAGCTGTACAGTAAAAGAAAAGCTCAATCTGAAGTGGCTTAAAATCAAACTCTAAAGAAGTTCTCAAAAGATTTGATGCGACAAACCTTGTAAATGTGTCTAATGGTGTCATGTGATAACTCTGCACCCTGAAATCTCCAGACAATCAGATTGAAACTGCCGGTCTCAGTCAGCTCTCAACATTGTGAAATGAGATTAGGCAGGTACAGACAAAAAGAGCAGGAGGAACGGGTCAGAATACAGAGAAAAAAACGCTAATTTCCCATAAGCAGACCATTATTGTGTAAAATATTACAATAACAGTAATGTTCTCAGGAATCACAGATCTTCCCATCAGTGGATCTGTGATAAGACATGAGACATGAGGAAACACAACACTCATAACAGAACACACACATTCAACACTTGAGTTTACATAAACGACTGAAATTAGTCATGGCAATGAAACTAGCAAGGGGGTTAGTCGACGGGAGTCTGGTGTAAACCCATGCAGATCCAGACAGATATGTTTGTGGGTATTTTTATCACTGAGCTCACAGAAAGACACAAGTAAACACAAAAGAAACCAATGATATTGAGCAAAGGCTGATGGCATAGTGTCTTCTCATGGCTCTGAATGAGATAACACACTCAGAAACACACACAGGCCTGTTGTGTGTCAGCGGTGGGAGGATGGTTTTCCACAGAATGACCACCCGCTCGTGGGATGCGTCTCAGTGTCATGTGTAAGGAGTAAGAATGATTTCATTACAGAATGTAAGTAAATACTGAAAGAGGAAGAGACTAACATTGGAGTGTGTCTTGTAAAGCAGGCTAGCTTTTAACCCAAATGGAACCTCATAAGTGAATGAATTGAAATGCTCTTCATGGGCAGAAACTCCATTAAGGGTCACTCAAATACACCACACAAACAGCACAAGAGACTTTAACTAATGCCTCTTGCCTGAGGAAAATATGTGCCATTTTCTGGCCATCTTCAAATGTAGAGCTATACAGAACAACCAAGTGTCACAGTGTGATGGTTGAGATCAAACGCAGATGGTTGAGATGGCTTGGGCATGTACTAAGAATGGACCAACACCGCATTCCGAAAGTGGCAATTGGATGGACAGTGAGGAGGACAGTGACATCGGAGCTGGCAGAAATGCACCTCACCTGGGGCGAGGCACAACATGTGGCCATGGGTAGAGATAGGTGGAGGCAGGAGACTGTCCTCCTCCAAAAAAACGACCCTACAGGTCTTTACCTTATTACAACCTATATTTACGTTTAAAAGTCGTGCGCCCTCTAGCTGGCGTAAAAATAATGACAGTGTCGTGTTTAGTATGTTGCATGAAATGACATATGACCGTCGTTACCAATCAAATTGCGTGTTCAATCACAGTCCCTTTGCCATTTGTCCTATTTCCATTTAGCAAAACTAATTTTTTTATTAACGACTACACTTACCCCAACCCTAAACCTACCCTTGGTGATTTATAGTGCATACACACTTAATGAGCACATGCGTTCCCTGGGATCGAACCCACGATCGCATGATTGCATTTGTTGTATACTGTAACCAGAGATGTTCACGAGTCTTTTATCTGGAGTCCGAGTCAAGTCTGAAGTCTTTATCACTGGAGTCTGAGTCAAGTCTGGAGTCTTTTGTCACGAGTCCGAGTCTCGAGTCATTAAAAAAAAAAAAAAAAAAATTATCATAATCATATCCTATTTTTTATCCTTGTTGTATTATATAGACAAAATAATATGATCTTTCTATAATCTGTTTTATTTGAAATTAAGGTCCTATGATGTAAGGGATAATGTACATCCCGTTTGTTACTTTGTAATCCATTACAATGTACAAAACAGTCGTCCTGGAAACTTGAGTGGTCATTTTCAATACAGTCGCTAAGTGGACGCAAGATGGCGCCAGTGAGTCACGGTTTGTTATACAGCTTCGTTGTTATTGACGACACTCATTATCAGAAAATATCAAACTTCAGATTGTTTAAGAATGTCAATAAAAAACTCTACACATGCTGATTGTGATACATTAAAATATGAGCTTTAAGTAATAAATGGATTAACATCTCTTTCTATCTCTCTTATGGACACACATTAAGAAATAGAAAAGCTGCAAATAATACGAAAAGATTGATAAAACGTAGTGCTAAAGTCTAGATTTTTTTGCTCATATTTTAACAGGCTGCAATTCAAATGAGCCATGCAGCTACACCACAGTATAACAGCTAGCTGTGTGAGTTAATGTGACTAACCTTTGTGGATGCGATGTCTCATAAAATTTGATGATGTTGTTCCGGTGTCTTTAATTGATTTCCCAGATTCTGTGCATCTAGCCGATCTGACGTGTTAATAAACCCAAACGAAAGAACATATGGCACGGTGGCTCCCGTCATGTTGCATGGGACTCTTATTATGACATTTCGGATGTTACGCGCATGGACATACGTAATCAAATTGTATGACAAAAGTCCAATCTACCACAAGTTCGACACATAAGGAAATGTGACGCAGATTTTATAAAACCATTTAAACACAACACAAATTCTTTATTTATTATATCAGTAGTTAAGGGTAAAAGACTTGAGTCGTTTTTAAAATATTCCGTGTCATTTGTGCCGAGTCGAGTCAAGTCTGGAGTCATTTCAGGTCGAGTCCGAGTCCGAGTCTGAAGTCTGTTAAAATGCGACTCGAGTGCGACTCGAGTCCGAGTCTTTAACTCGAGTGCCCATCTCTGACTGCAACGCTCTACCAATTGAGCTACGCAAAACCCGAAATATGATGCAGATAAAAGGGTACAATGCATTAAAATGAAAGTGTACTGTTGTCGATAGGGGCACAACTTTAGTAAACGCTTCTATGGGTCGTATTTCAGGGAAGTGACAAATGGGCGTATTAGTTGGAGGACATGTTGGGAGGCAGACGATAGCGGCCTTATGTCCCACTGGGGATGAAGAGGATAGTAAGTAAAGATACTTGCAATGCATTCTGGGATTGTCTTCTCTATGAAGGAAACATGCAATTTAGTCTTAGATTCTGACCAAATCTAATTCTTTTAAAGCAGTTTAATGTTGTTGCCTAGTGTTATTAATTTATTGCGGAAAAAAAAAATGGTTTACAGGAGCAGGGCTGCCCCTCCTGAGATCACCTCCTTAACATGATGGAGGGGTTTGAGTGTCTCAGTGACCCTGACAGTTGTGTTGTATGGAGATTTAGTTCCTGGCAGGGGCCCCATAGGCAAATTGGCCCCAGGTGAAAGGCCAGACAAAGAGTGATCCAACACTTTTCCATATGGAAAGGTCAAGGGAGAGAGAGATCCTGGAAGAAGGATACAGCCTCTGTCCTTAAGCCAGGCCTGGGAGAGAAGCTCGTAAACAAGTGCCTGTTGGCCAAGCTCCAGCCCATGGGGTCCAGCTGGGCTCAGCCCAAAAGAAAACACAGGTCCATCGCCTTGTATTTCAGACCCTCACCTATGATCATGAACTTTGGATAGTGACCAAAAGAACAAGACTGTGGCTACAAGCAGCTAAAATGAGTTTTCTCTGAAGGGTGTCTAACCCTGAGAAATGGGATGTGAAGCTCGGGCATCCGGGAGAGACTCGGAGTAAAGCTGTTGCTCCTTTAAAAGGAGCCAGTTGGGATGGTTTGGGCATCCTGGTGGAGGTGTTCTGGGCATGTCCAACTGGAAAAAGACCAGGCCATGTTTACACCTAGTATTAAGATACATTTTGTTCGACTGGATCACATGTGGACAACACTACATACAGGTGTAAACAAGGTCTAAAATGATTTGAGCTTGTCCACTTTCGACCACTTCTAGTGGTTGTCGAAAACGCATAAGACCAGATTGCTTTCATAGTGTAAACGCTCATATGGTCGAATGCATTCGAAAACGTGATCGAAAAGACTGCCTGCTCACCGGCTACTGACCTAACGCATAGCCAGACAGGGTTTAAACTTTGTCGGCTGAAGACCCACGTTTGGTTTGAAGATGAAAAACATACCAATCACAATGTTCTCTCACCATTCCTGATTTCTAACACACACTCACAGCGTGTCGGCTGGTCTTGCCGCTGTCAGAACAGAAACGAAAGCTGATTATCTCCAAATGTTTTTCCGGTCATGTTCATATGTAATGTAAATTGCGAGAGCTTATTTCTTCCATTAGATTGAAAGATCTGAAAAACCCATACATTTACCCGCCCATAGAACCTCTCCTCGAAAACAAATCAAGACACAAGCGATTGAAGGTGGACAAAAGAGACAGATTGAAACACCAGGTGTAAACGGGAACATGTCTCCCTCATCTATTTGCGATCCAATTGACAAAACACATCTTAATACCAGATGTTATCAGGGACTGAGACACACATTATATCTCCTAGCTGGCCTGGAAACACCTTAGGATCCTCCAGGAAGAGCTGGAGGACGTCGCAGGAGCAGAATGTTGCTGGAGCTGAACTAAAAAAAGTCCCTCTGCACAGACCTCTACTGCAGGAGATTCCATATTCAGTTTTGATCACTCTGTTAACGGAACATTAAAATACTTCTTCTATACATATTCTTGTAATGTAAAGTCTGTATTATTATTGTTCACACATCACTTCTCAAAGTCTAAACTGGTAACAATTCATGTTCATGACTATTGAGAAACAAACATGATTGTCTCTTTCTAGGTCAGTACAGCAGTTCGTTATTGCAGCTTGTACTGCTGACCAGAATCTTCCTCTTCTTCTTCATAGGAGCTGACGCACAATCTACAGACCTGACCTCCATCTGCAGATGGATTCTCAGAGTCTGTGGCATTCAATCCCCTAATGAAGACGTGTGTCTGTCAATCAAATGCAGGAAGTGCATGCCGAGTCATCTTTAATTCACTTATCCCGAGCCCGGGGAGTTTAATTATTGGGACAGCACTGCCTGAGGCAGTCTGTGTGTCACTAAATCACACAGCGTGCTCTCTGGAAACCAGAGAGAAAGCGAACAATTCAGATGCAGCCAGCACTGCGGCCAAAGCAGACCAGACGTTTTACATATAAAAACACAGACCACAGAGTCTACCACCTGCTTTATAGTTCCATTAGGAGCACATTCACAGCAAGAAACTATTTGAGCAAAACCAAACTCTGGTTTTGACTAACATTGCAGAACAAGGGTCACCGTCCCACCGAGCAACAGAGAAAACATGCTGTGAGAGAAATCAGATGACAGCATGCCGTGTGGGTGAAAGGTTTTATCATCCCCGCAAGCCGCCCTGTTAGCTGCACCTGCGCTTTATAAGCAAAGTGTGTGGCCTGAACAACGGCTATAAATTCACCAGAGCTCAGACAGTGTCAGTGCTGATGAGAGATAGCTGACATACAAGAGAGCACAGTAACATTTAGTTTTAGGCAGCAGCTATTTACACTAAGTGTAAATAGCAAACAAAAAAAACAGTATTTCTGTTGCACTATTTTACTGTAAATATGAACTCGGGTCGGTCGCATCAAAAACTAACACCTCCTGCCTTTCTCTCCTCACCACTGATTCTGTTATCAGCGGGATTTTTGGGTAATTTTGTCTGGCTCATTCAGACATTGGTGAGTTTGTGTAAACAGACGGGTTATTTCCGCTAATTTTAACAACCTTTTTTCCTTGTCATTTTCATCCGTTACAAATAAAAACTCATGCTTAAACGGTGTAAATACTTGAGTTTCAACCCTCCCCATCTTATCAGATATAACAGACATAATGATTGTTTTTCTTAAACATGAGGAAGAAACACCTTAGTGGAGGGCAAGTTTCAAACTGTTTGAATGGTTTCTTGAGATCAAACGATATGAATCGTCGCCATCACCCTCAGGAGGAAATGCTGGTCATGTTATCATTTCATATTGCTGAAAAGACGATAACATTCATTCTCATTTGCAGTTTCTTTTTGAAATCCAAAACAACAGAGAAGGAATTGGATTCATATAAAACTGCATATTAGGAATGCTTGAGAATGTGTGGCCGCCCATTCACACAGAGACACGCAGACTTCATATTTCAATATTAGTCTTTTTATGCTTTAATCTTCACAGACACTAGTTCACACTGCCATTTGAATAAGTGTGCAATCCAACTTTTGATTTAACAGTAAATTACATTTTTGTGACTGGATTCCGTGATTCTGTCCATGTTTTCCACATCACAGAAATCACAGCATGTTGCTTTCCCAAATGCATGTTAAATTGACTCAAACTCGGAGCAGATGCAGAGCTGGAGTTCGTGTGGAGCATCTTTTACAAACCAGATGATAACCTGTATTAGCCACAGACACGCTATGCCAAGACTGGATGCAAACGAGTTTACATATGAGAGTTCAAGCACAATGAAGGAATTCAAAAGGTCATAAATTATTCAAATGATTCTTGTCATATAAACAGCTCTTGCTCTTGTAGAAACACTAAATAATACAGCTAGCAGTGAATGCACTAAAACAAGAGGCCACACAAACTTTCCCTTCATTAACACTATCTCTGAATTATAGATAGCAGCTCTTTCATGAAAGCACACAAGAGTGCTGTTGATTTGCTCACGTGTGATCCGGCAGCAGTAACTGTGTGAATGGAGCACTGCAGAAACGTGTAACTGGAGCGGCTGCGGGAAACCGTAGGACAGGCAGGATTTTGGGGTGAGGAGAGATGGCAGAGATACAGTTTCGGATGGTTTGGACTCACCATGATGAGTCCGGTGGTGATGGGCTCTGAACAGCCATGACACAACTCCCCGAATTTGGCCCAGTAGTCCTTCTTACAGAAGAGACGCCCGTCCTTCTCATAGTACCAGTGTGAGAGAGACGCCCCGCACTCACAACACCTGCGGATCACACAACACAAACACAAGGTCAGAGGTAATCATTTTAATAACAAGACTTTTTGTGTTGGTCCCAAGTTTGACACAATGTCGTATGTCTGCTCTTGTATGTTGATAGTGGCATTGTGATGAGTATGAGTGCATGCATGAGGTTGACCAACAAAATCCTAACTGAAATGGACCGACAAACACACAAACACGCAATGCAATCTCTTTATTGTAGCAGAAGCAAAGTAAAATAAAGCTTTGCGAAAAATAAAGATGACGAACGATTGACCAGGAAGAACAAAAAATGAAAATACAGTACACAAGAGTGTATACAAACAAGTAGAGGTCGATTCGGTGGATTTTACCGATAACAATAGTTAGGTTGGCCCACGCTTGCCGATAACGGATTAACCAACCGATCATTTTTAAAATGGATACTGAATGAAAACAAACAGCACATAAAATAGTGCTGAAATTACAAAAAGTTTAAATGTACTGTACTTTTTCCATATTAAAAAAATAATATATTAATTATACCTTGATCATTCATGTTAGTTCTTAGTGCATTAACTAATGTTAAGAGATACAACTTTAAAATGTAAAAAGGTATTAATAAATGTTTCAACTAACAATAAACTATACTTTTATTAACCTTAATTAATGTTACAAATGGACTCTCATTGTTGCGTTTCATATAAATCCAAAAAGTTATGTTTAAAGTTGGCCATCTTTACATGCATTTCTGATTTGTTTTATGTTTCTGTCAGCTGCATGACCGTACACTTTGCCTTCTCACATAACTAGCTTTAAATATGCAAGTTCATTGCATAACAAATGCTTAAAATCAACCAGCTGTACTGTATATAAACTAATACAAATAGACGGTATCAATCGTGACATTAAACATTTGGGTCGGATTTGTGTGTATTTTGTCAAATTGTTTTAACCGCTTGAGGTACTACTAATGTTAACGTCCCCTCAGCCTCGACGGCAACACTGATGCAGCATCTAGTCAACAAATTAATCACTTTATAATGATATGAAAACATGTACGGTAGTGTACTGTATACATACCGTTTCATTGTCTAAACATTGTTTAAATCTGCATCAATGCGTAGTCTCACATGTCAAAACAAACTCCATGAGGCATCAGTGATAGTTTTTATTTAGCCTCTAGAGGTCGCTCTAGAACTGTATATTGACAGCGGACCCATCTCAGCCACTCCAAGAACAGATGCAACCCAGAAAAACAATTGGTTTAGATTTTTGCTGATAACCGATTGATCCAGCAATAGGTTATCGGTGCCGATTGATCGGTTTTGCGGATTACCGATTGCAGAATCAATATAGTCAACAAATTAATTACTTTATAATGATATGAAAACATGTACGGTAGTGTACTGTATACATACCGTTTCATTGTCTAAATATTGTTTAAATCTGCATCAATGCGCAGTCTCACGTGTCAAAACAAACTCCACGAGGCATCAGTGATAGTTTTTATTTCGCCTCTAGAGGTCGCTCTCGTACTGTATATTGACAGCGGACCCATCTCAGCCACTCCAAGAACAGATGCAACCCGGAAAAACAATTGGTTTGGATTTTTGCTGATAACTGATTGATCCAGCAATAGGTTATCGGTGCCGATTGATCGGTTTTGCTGATTACCGATTGCAGAATCAATTTAGTCAACAAATGAATTACTTTATAATGATATGAAAACATGTACGGTAGTGTACTGTATACATACCGTTTCATTGTCTAAACATTGTTTAAATCTGCATCAATGCGCAGTCTCACGTGTCAAAACAAACTCCACGAGGCATCAGTGATAGTTTTTATTTCGCCTCTAGAGGTTGCTCTCGTACTGTATATTGACAGCGGACCCATCTCAGCCACTCCAAGAACAGATGCAACCCGGAAAAACAATTGGTTTGGATTTTTGCTGATAACTGATTGATCCAGCAATAGGTTATCGGTGCCGATTGATCGGTTTTGCTGATTACCGATTGCAGAATCAATTTAGTCAACAAATTAATTACTTTATAATGATATGAAAACATGTACGGTAGTGTACTGTATACATAATGTTTCATCGTCTCCGTTTTAAATCCGTATCTGACATGTCTGGCTCCATGCAGCGCACAGTCTCATGTCAAAACAAACACCACGAGGCATCAGTGATAGTTTTTATTTCGCCTCTAGCAGCCACTCTTGTTCTGTATATTGACAGAGAACCCTTCTCAGCCACTCCAGGAATGGATGCAATCAGAAAAAACAATCAGTATGGATTTTTGCTGATAACTGATTGATCCAGCAATCAGTTATCAGTTAAATCGCTTACTGCACCTTTAAGGTCACACATTTTCATGAAAACATGATGCAAATCAAATCGATTAGTGCCGTTCTTTCACAAGATCTGTGGTGTCATGTGAACTAATGTTAATAGTTGGTCTCTAAGACTGTTGTACAGTGACATACACTGTTACTGTGTTTGATGATGACTGGAACACTGGATTGACTGGTCAACTTCCACAACCACTGCTGTTTTATAATCTAACAACTGCAATTACATAACTTGCCCACCACGGCACCATGTTGGGCAAGAAAAGCTGTTGTTTTGTTTTTATAAATATAAACCTCAGTAAGAAAATGTTTCAGCAGAGCTGACAGGAGACTGAGCATATGCTAAACACATGAGCTTCAGCATGACGTCAGATGATCCATCATGTGTGTGGTGTCATAACAGTGGCCAGAGGCTGATATCTCACTGTCTGTGGATTGATCGGATCAGAGCCTGAGGGAGTCCAGCTCATTCGTGAACATCTGCCACTCAATGATCCCTGCGAATCCATCATGCCCTCTGAACTGTGACAGGAGCTGAAAAACAGCCACCTCCATGTCAATGTATGTCAAGATAATATATGTCTTTGCCTTATTATGGCAAAAAGGGGTAAGTGAGTTGTTAATCAGTCCAACCATCAATTCTAGTACAGTCTATTTTGCAAATCATCATCACATGAATGGGAATCAGCTGATCACAGTGAAGTAGAGGCAGTGTACTTCAGCATTACCTTCTATCATACACACCACAGGACCTAAATGAGAACACGATGAGTTCAAGGTAGGCAAGAAAGAAACGTTATGCACTGAAGTTGTCACTGAACACAGAAATGTGTTTCTACTGTATTTTACAGTTATTACATTAACACACTTGGCAAGTGTTATCCAAATTCACAGTGTCGATTCATTCCTGTATTTTATCTCAAATTTTGCCTTATTTGTACGTGAGCCCCATCATTAAGGAACTGCCGTGAACTGAACTTGAAGCATCACTGTATTCATGTGCAACAAGGAAATGCATTTGTCCTTATAAACAATGGACCATAGACTGGTGAGTAACCATGAAAAGGCTTCATTAAACCAATTCCCGTTCTTTCAGTGCTCGGGCACAGCGCAGAGCTGATGTATGTGTGTATGTGGCTACAATGAATGCAAATAAATTGCATTATTTTTAGAAAGAAGGAAGAACTGCACTGTTACTGCACTCATCTGGGAAAGCCAAACAATGCTGACGTGTCCCGTAATTTACCTGTCTTTAGGGAGAGAAGTATATGTTTCAGCTTGTTTATAATTCTTTATAATAGCATATGCAGTGTTGATAATAACAGCGGTGAGAATCAACGCCACAGCCCTGAACACCATTTCCCCTGACAAGATACAGATATAGAATGAGCCACTCCTTATATTCTCATCAAAACAACCAACGTCATCTTCAGAGAGTTTGAGTGCTGTTTGTCCTCAATAATAGGATGTTTCTAAAGTGTTGTGTGGTCAGAGTATATGCGCGGTGTGCGCCCACTTATAGGCACATATTACTAACGTGTCCCTTAAATAATGGAAAAATATTGCACCATTGATTTTAGACCAGGTTTCATTTGGTCAATGGTGCAGTCTATTTCAGTTGCCTCAAAATAGCAACACGCCAACAATGCACTGGAACACACCTCGTTTTCAGACCCATGGGCTATTTAAACAAGTTGGCGCTAGACGTGATAACTGCGTCAATCTGAAACTAGCAAAAAACACTTGTTGGGGCTGGCATCGCATTGCGCCGGGTGTATGATAGGGTCCTGAGTTCTGAATTTTGCATTTTTTCGTATTCTTCATCCTAAGATTTTGTCACGTACAGAAACCTTGCGATGAGTCCGATGAGTTTTAATTAATCCGTTGCGAAAAAAATTTGCAAAACAATACAAAATGGAGTCTTCACGCAGTGAGGATGATTTTATTCTCCTCTCTCTTCTTAAAAAGAGAAAAAGAAAGAGGAAATATTGGGTCCATCCAATCCTGAGATTGCATAGAGAGGAAGAAGAGTTCCAGTGTTCCAAATTATCCCCAATGCCTACCATCCTGTTTTCAAAGCTGTTCCGCAATCATTCAATCTCTCTTTATATTCCGTCTCTTTGTATTCCGCACTTTGTTTGTCATGCTGCGCTTTGTGCTGCGAGACGAAGTGGATCAACTTCTCAGACGCCATTTTGGATTTTGGCGTTCGCTTGTACGGTGGCTCTGAACGGTCAAAACACCTCTCAAAAAGTTTGCTACGGATGCGAAAAATGCATAAAATTGAACCTGATCCAAATTTATGACGGACGAAAGTTACGGAGGCACACCTAAACGTGTCTGAGGTCATATTTATTTTTAAACGTGCAAGAATTTCGGACTCATTGTGCAAGGACCTTAAGCCTGTCCACCAGGCCCAAATCTGATACAGTAAATGTGAGGAATCACAGAGTAGTGCTAAGGTTTGATCAAATCACTAAGCAATAGTAAGAGTGAAGCAAACACAGCTAAAGCATTGGCCTGAAAGAAAGTGAAGTGTTTGTCAATGGAGGACTGGCCATTAGACTGATGAAACCAATCCGGTCCAGCAGACATGGGGGATGCTGGGTAATCCATGATGTGTGATCCCCAGGGCTCTGTTATCAGCCTCTAATGATGAAAGCAGAGACGGACAGGATGCTGTTAATCATTCCCTCTATCTGTCTGACTTCTCTGCGGTCTCAGATCTCCCCCATCTCCCTCCCAACATCTCTCATCATCATCTCTATGACTAAAGGAAGGAAACACTTCATTAAAGCAGATGACCACTCTGTTCATCTGCTGATCCCAGCCTCGAGTCAGGAAACCAAAACAAACACCAAACAGTAATGTGGCATCACCGCGCCATTTGGACATGGCACCATCCCAGAGGATTCCGTTCATATTTCAGGAGAACAGTTGTGTTGCAGTTAGGTTTCATTAATCAACTATCAATTTGTCTCCAAAGTTTCTCATGAGAAATAACAGCAGGCAAAATTATTGTCAGCCTATAAAATGAACGAACATTAACTTGGATCATTTGGTCCTGGAAGAATTTGTTCTGAATTGAGTTCATATTGAGATCTCTGATTTTAGATTCCACTGTCCTATAATAAGAAATCATCCGTTTTATCATTTTTTTCTTTTCTGATATTTAAGCAGTTATCCTTGATTGGTTATTGGATTTGCATATCTGATTCACCTATGAGAGACACTGTATGGCCTGTTGAACAAACTCTGAGTTTCAGAGTAGGTTTAGAGTTTAGAGTTAACAAAACCAAATAAACCTAACCTGGTTCAGATCAGGTTCAGTGGGTTCACATCACTCGCTAAACATTCTCAGAGTCTGATCCAGAGTGTATGATTAACTATGGAGCTTGGATAAAAGAAAGTGTGACATCTGCAGTGAACAGCCAATCACACGAAACAGTTTGATTCAATCTGCTGAAGACTAAAGCTGGGGACACATTTAACGACTAGCAGAAACAAGACTGAACTCAACACACTGAAAGACTCCACCGACTGGAGCAGATTTGAGTCTTTGACAGTCAGAGAAGAGCACAAACCTTACGTCCGAGTCAGTCCACTACACAATACACAACGTTTGGAGAGTGACGACAACGGGACATTCTGCCAAACTCAAACGAGAAACAAAGAAGGATGTCAACACAGCTGCCGCTACTTATTTGTAGTTAATCATTAAGTCCTGTTATGTTGAGTATGGCTGATAATTTCCACTGTGTTCTTATCAAATTTATGCTTGAAATTATTTTTGTGTGGAGAACTGCTTAAGAAAATATTGAACCCAAATTTCACTGTAAAAAATGGCCGTGATTTTAACAGTAAAATACTGTAAAAATGCTACGGTGAAAAACTGTTAATTGGTTTAAAGAAAGTTTCTGTACTACAAATACGGTGAATAACTGTAATAGATCTAATGGTACATTTAATGTAATTTTACAGTAAAATACCGTTAAACAACAAGTCATTGTAAAATTTTACAGTGATAAACCGTAAATTGACATTCCCACAATTCCTCACGTGACACTTCACATTTGATGTATTTTCATTGAAATAACGTTTTTTTTCTTAGTTTTTCTAATCAGTTATGTACATTAGGGTTTTATGTTACATCTAATGTTGTTAAATTAAAGTTTATTGCATTTTTAAAATGTCATGTGTGTTACCATGATGGTGTTTAGTGTGTGTGTGTGAATGACACTGTGTGCACCTTCTATATGTTAGTGTTGTCCTTCTCAGCTTGTGATGAACTTTGATTAATCATGTGACTCATCACCACTGTGTTTGGTGACTGTCAGTGTATTATAAAGGTACAAAACAGATATTTGTACTTCATTAGGTTGGGAAATTAACATTATATCAGTTAATTAAATATGTTTTTTTTTTACCATAAATTAAACAGATTTCTTATTTTTTATGTTGCTACTGTATTTTTACAGTAAAGTTCTGGCAACCACAGCTGCCTTTTTCTTTACCGTAAATTTTAAGGGATTTTTTTTTTTTTTTACAGTATAGAAATTATGGAGATTGATTGTAAGAATGATAAATGCATGTTGATGCCACAAGCTCATCAACAAGTATGTTTCTCTTTCACATTTTCTTTTTGCCATTATCTCCTGAATAGACATTTCATTGTGCCTTTCCTGTTTCATTTCGATAATTACAACATTTCTAGTGCTGTTTTTCATGCAATACTGTAGACTGTTATTCTCAAATCAGGAATTAAAAACGAATTGGTTTGTTCTGAGCAAAAACACTCGGCCATTTTTTTACTGCATTATTTATTCTGAAACAGAAGTCACTTAAAATGTTATTTGTATATTTTAATTTTCAGTTTATCAGTCTACAGTAAATGTACAATGCTCCCAATACGCTATATAACAGGACAACACTGAAACTCTGAAAGCATGACTTCATTTGACAGAAGAGCTGCAGAGATATTCAAGGCACTGTATTTCCTCATCATATTTCCTCAAATATTTTAGATATAATTAAAGTGTATATATATAATTATTGTGTGTGTGTGTATCACTCAGTTTTCTCTCAGCTGATTGGTCCAGTTTTGGTTTGCGATCTCTCGCCCAGAATAAAACCTGCTTCTGATCAGAATAGCTACACAGCTCATGTTACCTTGGTGATAAACACCGCTAAAAACAATTCCATCTTGAACCGAAAAGCCACAATCTTAACAGGGTAGCCACTGAAACCAGCTTCATGAAATTGGTCACCTATTCAAGACTGCCAAAAAACAACATGCTATTCAAAATGGAGTTTTAATGTTAACAACAGTGACAATTTATAGTTTAATTCCAACGATCTTCTTGACATTTACCATAGTGAGCAAAATTACAGTAAATTACATACGAATACCGGATCTAATTCAGCCGTACAAGCTTTGATAATAGTTCTGTCATTTTAATGTGATGATGACAGAAGTGAAAAAAAATCAGTTCCCACAGGGTTATTCTAGTCACAGTAACTGTAGTTACTACAGTGTTGTGGTGGAAACTATGACAACATTGAGTGAGAGGTGAAGTAAAGAGGGAAAGGAAAGATAAGGAGAGATAACGTGACATTTCCTCATTCCTTTACACATACAAACATTGCGTCAGTTTTGTGTCTGCGCTCTTCAGTGGTGGATGTTGCCATCACCTTCAATGGGACGTTACGGTGCTGCTCCAACAAATCCTTCTGATGATCCCTCAAACTGAATGTGAGCTCGCGATTTTCAGTGAGAGTGTATCAGCATGAAAAAGGCCAACTGTGTCAAAGTATCAGTTTCACTTTGACTCACCATGTAACCACAAATACACATGCACGTCCCACTGGGGAAAGTTCCCCATTTGTCACAAAAGCTCAAAGGATTTGGAAATAAAATCACCCATTTACAGTAACCACTCCACAAAAGAACCAGATTTTAACATCATCTGAAGCCTGTGCAACACTCACCGGTGATCACCCGCATTGTCATGTGGTTACCAGCATGAGGCCATTGACGGAACTTTCCAGTTATCCGTGTTTTCACTGTTATATGGTAGGGGGCACTATTACACATCTTCTGAAAGAGTACAGAATCTCCAGATCAAAACACAAGTGAAGCAGCAGCAGAAACAAGCGAAGATTGCTTACGTTCATGTAAAATAATGCTATATGGAGTCCATCAACACCCATTACATTCAGTAATGTTAGGCAGTTTAGATTTAAATGCTTTTTAATGTTGATGATAATCCAGCTGTGTTTTGATCATCATTCTGAATCTCATCCGGTCGAAGCCCTTGACAAAAACTGCTGCGTTCGAGCTTTTGTAACACGAGGAACAGTAATGTGAAGACTACAAGTGACATTTTAAATACATGTCGTTCAATTGTATTATGAAGACTTGCTGTGATTTTCATTCTAAAAACTTCATTAGCATAAAAGAGTACATTACTGGGTACGAGGACACCTTTACAGCATATGAAGCTCACATTTACACATCACAAGTCCTATAAGAACACTGATTTTCAACAGGAAAAACATGGAACATGCTCATTCTGGGTGGTTCTTACATGTCACATATAGATTTTTTTTTAAAAAGTAACAACAAAAGTATAAAACGTTACATCACAACATTAAAAAATGTTTTTCTATTGAGAAAAATGCTCACACTGAATACAAATAGGGATGCACTATATATCAAGCACCATATCGGTATCGGCCGATATATGTTCAATTTTTAATGTTTTTGTTATTGGCCAGATAAGAAAATTTGCCAATATAATATATAATGGATTATTTCCTTCAGATGAGACGCTTCAGATGCTCACTGTTCTCCATGATGGTTATGAATTGCTTGAAAAATGATTGAAAATGACTTCAAAAAGGAAAATACAGTGCAACGTACAGCGCAAGTCTGTCATATCGGCTACATAAAATTAGAATGAGAACATTATAATCATGTGTTTGGGCTTTTAATGGTGAGACTTCTGTTTTTGTAATCAGGCTCTCAAAAATGATATAAAATTTTTTATTTTGATTTATCGGCCAATATATCGGTTATCGGCTTTCAAATATAAATGATTATCGGTTATCGGTATCGGCCAAAATGTTCATATCGGTGCATCCCTAAATACAATTCCAATCAATTTACTTGATTTGATATTTTTGTGAATTTATTTGATTAAATTGTCCTTGTTTATTCATTGGAATATTATTATTGAAACGAATATTGTATATTGAATCATTATATTTGTAATTACATTTCCAGGCTTGTCATGTTTTTGGATGTTGGCAATATTTTGGATGTTGGCAGAATTGTCTAATTCTGATCAATGGCTGAATAATAATAATAATAATAATAATAATAATAATAATAATAATAATATTATTAATAAAAAAAGCCAATTACGATGATCCATGGGAAAAGTGACCTCCCTGCACCAGTCCTCAGGAATCATGAGGCAGTTTTTCCTTTTATCACTTCAGCAGAGAAACATGGAGGAGGGAAACACTGGGTGATGTCATCAGAAGAGAGCAGTGATGTCATGTTCAGGGCGGAGCGTTCAAAGCCCCACAGGAAGTGGACCACTTTCACCACAACAACAGGAATCCCGAATATGTGGTTGAGTGACAGTTCGGATCACAATGGATCTTTGTTTGAAATTTAATTAAAAGAAAAAAAAAAAAAAAAAAAAAAAAGTGTTCTCAGTATGTTAAATACATATCCATGTAGTGATGCAATCTAGTGACAGATAAAAACATGCTTCATCTCAACTGATTATTTTCTCTCTTTATTTGGAACTTGACGGCCGTAAACATCAGATTCTTCTTCTTACCAGCTCAAATCAAAGCTTCACTATAAGAGCAGAGCATGTTCTGTCATGTTGTGTGCTGCTCTCAGTGTCTCAGTACTGTATTAGGCGTGTTTAGCATTTTGGGGGTGTCTTGTGGGAATTGTTTTGCATGCCAGCGCTTTCTTTGTGCTTACTAAGCCCTTCCCAGAATGCCGTGCTCCGGTGCTAATTCTGTCAGTCTGCAGAAAGAATGAACTGCCCTCATAGTTGAGCCGAGACGCAAATGATCCCACAGAAGACAAACTTCAGCAGACAAGAAAAGCATTTGACTGAGGCCAGAGAAAGAGACTGAAACAAAGTCATTTGAACCAAGCAGCCCTTTCCCAACCCAGCAGAGAGTGTGAGGAGCAATCATAACAATCATTACAAACTCGAATGCAGCGTTTATCAGCATAAAACAGAAGACAGACGGCAGAGGATAAGACACGTCGCATCAGTGACACTCACAGTGTCTGACACAAGCTTATTATCAGTGTCCGCCACCACAGGACAGGCCTTGTTTTTGGAGAATTCAGTGTCTGTTTCTGCCATAGACCATAAAAAAAAGATGCGCGTCTATGCTTCCTTCCACTGTAGAAAAATGAAGACAAAATATCCCTGAAATGGTCATTGCCGAAGTCCGAGTGATCCTGAGGTGCAGCAGTATCAAGCGGTATCAGTATATATTCCCGCAGACTCAATCGCAAGCACAGAGGTCGACCACGACGTTGCTTTTATTGCATCAAACTAATTAAAACCAAACTTACTGGAAAAAAGAACACTTGAACATACGTCAGCATGAAAAGAACTACCTAAAATGACCAAAAAAAAAAAAAAAGTATGGCTCGCATCCCATTCAATTATAAGACCTATACTGCAGCCAGCCACCAGGTGGCGATCAAAATGTTTTGGCTTCTTACAGGACTTGTGCGGCACGTTTGGTTTCTGCATCTACATATCAACACAACTACTGTACACTGCTCTGTGTCGTATATTCCAAGTTTTCTGGTGGTATACTACAGGGTTTGGTGAAAAACAAACTGGAATTTGATGCATTATTTAACAGAAATCCTGACCTTGGCCGTTGGTCTTCTGTGCACGGCTGTGCATTCTTGAGACATTATTAGCGGCGCAGTTTCGACTCGCCCAGAAAAACACACAAGTTGTGAGAAATCAAGACTAATAAAAACTCTACTTGAAATACAATCCATGTACCTTTTTCTCTGAGGTGAATATATCCATTGTGTTCATTGTAACAAGAATAGGGCCCTATGATTTCCGCGATGCAGAAAACGCGGATGGAATCGCGGAATCCAGTCATAAAAACGGAATTTACTATATAACACGGAATGTCACGGAATTTGTCAAATTTTTGATGAATGAATTAAAAGCAGGTCAGTACACTTAAATTAAATCGCGATATAGACTAGTGTTTGTGAATATTAAACCGCAAAAAGACTATTTAAACATGAATCCTGCATGCCTGTGTGACTCTGAAATTAATGAATTTACCTCACACCGCCTCACACACACTCGCGCGGGGGTGAGTGTGTTTATTTAATAATAAATTATTAAAATATATTTTTAAACAATCTCAGTGTTTCTTCCATGTTTTAATTTTAACAGTAAAGCTCTGTTGTGCAGCACATTGTTTGACAAAAAAAGTTTAATTTCATAATTAAAAGATAAATTAAATGGTATGCGTTCATTTGATTGCCAGAAAAATTTAAATACACAACAGAACTTCTGAAAAAAAAAATAATAATAATAATAAAAACATATTTTTTTAATAAATGCTGTTATTTTTAAGAATTCAATTAATTAGACATGCTTTTTGATTATTAAAATGGAATTAAACCATTAAAATGGAATCCAGAAAACAGAATTTGGTAAAAAATAAAATTTGAGGAGAAAGAATAAAACGTTTATCATAGGGCCCTAAAATTTTTTATTTTTTTTGTTAAATTTGTATTAAATTGTTGGTAAATTGGACAAGATTCATTATTTCAATTAATTAGACATGCTTTTTGATTACTAAAATTTAATTTAACCATTAAAATGGAGTCAAAAAACGGAAAAAAATGGAATCCAGAAAATTAAAACGGAAAAAACGGAATTTGGGAAAAAAATAAAACGGATTTCACAGGGCCCTACAAGAAGTTGTTGCGTTCACATCTGTCAGCTGTCATTCTGTCATCAGAAAACAGAGTTCTGGTCTGGTGATAAATTGACTCACACGGACATTTTTATTAATCTTGATTTCTCACAACTTGTGTGTTTTGTATTTTGAACTGCATCCGTGCACAGAAGATCAACGACCAAGGTGAGGATTTCTGTTAATTAATACATTAAATTTCAGTTTATTTTTCACCAAACCTTGTCGTATACCTCCAGCACACGTGGAATATATTGGAATTCATTTTAGGATGAACTATCCCTTTAAATCACATTTCTTTGAAGTGTGAAGCAAAGCATCAAGATATGCAAGATAGTTCTCTAGAAATAAGCTGTAAATTATGGCTACAGTAAGTCTACACAATTCTGTTAACATTGCAGCTTTTGAGATTAAAAAATGAAAGAAAATTTACAGTAAAATGACAATAACACAAAACCTTGTGTGAAGTCACATATGATTATATTGCAGAACTCTACATATTACTAGATATTGCAGTACTCAAGCGGTTTAACAGGATTTCACACACACAAATGAACTGTGTACATGTTGCGGGTAACATTTCCTAACCGCTAACAGTCGCCCCTAATTCTGTCCGTCTGCACATCCGTCTGCTCTCCGACTAGAAGCCAAACACGGTGAGGACAGTTCTTATATTCACACACACTGCACAGTACAGCAAATCACAACTAAATGCAATCAAACGTAACCATGCTGCTTTGGCTCATTGGTTAAAGAGCTTTTTTATTTTTTGGCATAAAAACTTCATTATGGTGACACACATTGATCAGTATTTTGAATTATTGTTTATAGTATGAAAATATTTATCAGCTTAACACTAATAAATAAGCTCATCGGCTTATGTCAGAGCAGCGCAAAACTCTCTGATGTTGTCCAGATGTGGGACTCGAAAACAATGACTTATTGACCAGTCTTACTATTCTGGATGACTAGTTGACTAGTAAAAATGAGAAGTCATGAAAGAAAAAGCCGCCCACAGGTTGAAATAGGAAACTGCCACTGATGGACTTAACAAACTAGTTATCAAAAACACAATTCAAGGGTTTAGAGACACAGTCATCAGACACAACCACATCTAACTGAAACACTGGGGGGAAAAAAACAGAAGTGAAACTACAGGCAACACATCCTTCCTAACTGATCATCAGTTGCACAAATAATAAGAAAAATGACTTCAACGAAAAAGATTCAATAAAAATGATGTGTTTTGTTGACATAATCCCACACAATCCGATTTCACATCAGCACCAAGAATGTGAATGCAAAAAAAAAAAAAAAGTCACTAAACAAAGGAAGTTTGTGTGAAGGTCACTGTCCAGACTTACTTTCTGCCTTTAACTCGACGGTAGCGCTGGTTTCTGCAGGAGATCATCTGTCTTCGGAGCGCTCGCACCGTCTGATGGGCTTCAGGAGGACCGCTCATGTCTGAACACTGCTTCTGTCTACACAGAAGTGCGCGGCTCTGCTGCTTAGCTGCATTCTGGGCTGTGGTGCGATCATTTCCTGTGCTACGACACTCACGCTTCCTTGGGAGTCACTGTGACCCCGTGACACCAACTCTCTATCTGCAACACTTCCTGTCCCTCTACAGCACTCACTACAAGCACCAAAACAGCAATCATGACTGTATTGGACAGTGTACCACTGTGATTAGAGTTGTCAGACATACCGGTAGTACAGGGTGTATTCCAGATGCTGGTTTCAGATGCTCTTGTTCGTGTTTGTGAGTGCACTGTGAGCGTCAAAGGTTTCTATTTACAACGTGTTTTTACAAGCGTTGAGCACTGTAGCCAATCACAGTCATATCTGTAGAGTGCGTGAACGCAATGGCCTATCAGAGGTGCTAGTCAGTAAGTTAGTCAGAATCCTCTTACCACTGCTGAAAACGCATCGTGAATCCTTTCATTATAACCCACAGTGTAAACATGATGTAAATAAGAGATTCATTGTACAAGCTTAATTGTACAACGGGAGTTTTGGTGAGAGTGCAGAATTCAGTGAGCTTGCGCTTCAGAGATTGACAGCCTCAGTGATAATAAAGGGAGGCTCTTCTCTTGCTTTGTTTATTACCAATTAATCTCAATACTAAAATATAGCTGCAAGCAGCAATTACGGGGCCAAGCACAAAAACAGCACACAAGCCAGCCAACATGGCTGTGAGCACCAGACCAACTGCAACAGGGAGCAATTAAAGACCTATTAAGATCATTTTAGGCAAAAGAGCTGAAAAATGATCAAAAATGAGGATTTACTGTTTCATCACTTTCGACCAAAAGGTGGCGCTGTGACCAAATTAATGTGGTATGGTCAGAGTGAGGTGACAATGACACTTGCAAAGTTTGGTGTCAATATGTCAAAGCACTGAAGAGATACAGCTTCAAGAGTCGTTTTTGCATCATGCCTCAAATTCTTTGCTCTGGTATACGAAAACGTATTGACATATTGACTTGAAATCCATAACTTTTTGTCGGCATGGTCTGAAGATGATACGGTTAAATTTTGGTGAAAATCGGAGCAACGGTCTAGGAGGAGTTCGAAAAAGTAAGTTTTTAAAGAAAAACAATATGGCGGACAGGAAGTTCAGCTGACTATGGTATTCTATTACAATCAGTAAATACAGTCAAAAGTTATTAGCATTTTTGTAAATTTTGTTATAACTTTTGACCACAAGGTGACGCAGTGCCGAAACTTCTCAGGCTCCTTCAGGGCATTGTCCCGATGACCCATACCGAGTTTCGTAACGATACGTTAATGCGTTCGTAAAATACAGCATTTTAGCACGAAATTCAAAATGGCAGACGGCCAAAATGTCCGATATGGGAAAATTGGATATCATTTGACTCGGCATGATGCCCCGAATTTATGATTTTTGGACAAACCCATCAGAAGTTATAAGCAAAAATATCCATTTTTCATATTTCTGAACCAGTAGGTGGTGCTGCACTGAAACACTGCATGATGCCTCAGGTCATGCTTGTGATGACGTGTACCAAGTTTGGTCTGAATACGATAAAGCATTGTGTAGATACGCAAATTTCACAACTTTCCCGCAAGCGGTTCTATGGGCTGTTCGCATGTTTTTCAAAAAAGGTTTGAGGCATCAACTTGAATTCCATAACTTTTTGTCGGCATGGTCTGAAGATGATCTGGTTAAATTTTTATGAAAATCTGAGTAACGACCTAGGAGGAGTTCGAAAAAGTAGGTTTTTCATAAAATTCAAAATGGCGGAAACATTTTCATGACAGAATTTTGTTTCTAGCCCTTATGGTTCAAAAGTTATTAGCATAAACATAAGTGCAACTTTGGACAGCTGGTGGCGCTAGAGGGATTGAGTTAGAGACTCCAAATTTGCTATGGACAAAGGTCAGACTGTCCTCTAACTGTGTGCCAAATTTCACAACTTTCCCTTCAAGAGCGGAAGAAGAAGAAGAAGAAGATAAAAAGAACGCCAACAGATACAATAGGTGCCTAAGCACCTTCGGTGCTTGGCCCCTAATTAGTTTTTCATGCTGCCAAGTACATGGCAGAGTTTCTGAATTGATAACCAACGGATGAGACAAAATGGGAAAATGAAAGTCCCACTGTTGTCAATAATTGTATCCCTTAAAACTCACCTTTGATCACCAAAATTACATATTTAGACGTTTCTTCCTGTGAAAAATATGTCTTCATGCTTTAAAATAGCTTGAATATTGAGTATATATTGAGTATATGCGGATTTGAATATATAGATATGCAGATATGCAATGAATATGCAAATTAGCCCCGCCTCCACTTGCTCACGCCAGCTCAGAGATCCACTCGGTCAACTTACTGAGGTAAACACTCACAATGGTATCGCTCTTTACAACATCGGACATATAACGGTAATTAATATGATTAGTCTTTTGCTTGACTACGTTATCAAACAGCTAATATTGTATTGCTAATATACACAAACCATGTTCCTGTTCTTCATCTCAGAGTCAGACAGCTGCCTTCTAACAATCAGTATCCTTACAAACACTTTGAACAACTCAGAACGTCAGTGGAGAAAGACATATAGTTGATCATAACATCGTAATATACATCATACACCCGCTATATTGCTAAATGTACATGATTTTTCATATCAACAGAAAAATATACAGGGATAACCTGGTTTCTCTCGAGACTCCCGTTAGTTCGTTGTTAATAATATTCTAAAACCCGTCGGCACGTTGTCATGATTGGTTACAAGGTAGTTTGTGACGTCACAAACACCAGCGATTTCAAACGCGGGTCTTTTTTTCACTGCAGTTTTAAGGAGAAAATACTCAGCAATGGTGTTGACTGATGAATTTGCACATGGTGTGTCTTAGAGCATATTAAAAACACCACATAGACATATAAACAACATTAAAAACTTGATTTTCACCACTTAAAAAAGAAGTACTTAAATGTTTTTACTCTGGTACAGACTAATGAAATTTTGAAGGTCATTCTTTGAAGGTCCTTAGAGTGTCATTAAAAACCCAACAAGGTCTCATGAGTATTCATACACATTTTTCATAAAGTTTTGTTCTTAATTTTAATTCCCCATGGTGCTGCCACAGAACTTATACATGTTGTTTTGTTTATTCAGTCAAATTCATCTTACCTTCCTCTGCGATGCCGGAAAGCCATCAGATTATTTTGTGGGGATAAATCGAGCAGACGTTGAAATCCTGTCTGATTGTCAAATGAAATGTGTCTCAATGACACTGAAGCGGTAGTTCCTCAGACTGGTTTCAGGTCAGCTGATCTGACCTGCGCTGAGCTTTAGTGCACGACACACCACTGACAGGAAACTCAAAGCACCTGCCTGTCATTCCCTCCTGTACTTCCCCAGCTATGACAGCAAGCACTCTAGAGCAGGCCAGAGACATCCTCATTTTTTTGGTTAGTGTCTGTTAGGATTGGGAATGAAGAATCTGTTCAGATCCATCAATGACATACTGTTTCAAAAGTGTTTCCTGCACCACTATTGTGTATTTGAGAGCTTGCAGTCTAAATCAAATGTTATGAGAGAGAGAGAGAGAGAGAGAGAGAGACAGGCATGCACAGACAATAAATATTAGACAACATGCATTTCTTTAATACTGAATACAGAAATATATACAGCTCCTGTTGTGGTCCAACTGACAATAGAATGACCGCCATGAGCAGGTTCTACTTAATTGTGAAAGTAAAAGAAAAACAAGCTTTGAACTTGTGAGTATTCGGTTGAAATCAATCTAAGGAATCATTCACCCAATCTGTCAGTCACTCTTGAGTTACTTCCATTAACATCATCATCTAATTACAATGGCTTTAGGTTTTCGATCCTGATGATTTATTTTTAGCGTTGCGGCGAAACCTCCTGTGATGATGTGGATGATGGTGCACAGCAGATGTTTGTGTTCTCTAGCTCATGCAGAGCTGCTGACTCACTGCACTCATCCAGGAGTCTCATCTCCATGAAACAAGTTCATGATTGATGCTCCAAGAGTAACAGGGTCTCTGTGTGCACTGATATTCTCATGCCACTTTCCCAGCAGTGCGGATGGAAACTCCATTCATTTACATGCTGTTTTTAACTATGGCAATTACCACAGAGCAGCATTACAGGGGTTTGGGCTGAAATCCTTTCGGGAACAAAAACAAGGCAACAGTGGCAGGGAAAAACTCCCTGAAAGTAAGAAAGAAACCTCAGGAGGAACCTCAGGGCTCAGAGGGGAAAGCCACTGTCTTGTGTTCATTATGTCATTGGAAAACACTGGAAGTATTCCAGCTGTAATACATTTAGCAAGTTGGCCAAGTCAAGCATCACTATTACCAATGCTCATTTTCGGGGTTAGTGATCAAATTTTAGTCTAAATTCAGGGTTAGGGTTACGACACTCAATGCAAAGGGAGATATTTTCTTTTATAGAAATCATTTTTTTAAGGACAACAAATGGCTGGTAGGGACTACAAAGAGCTTCTTCATGGGTTAGTGACATTACTAACCCTTAAATTTACATAAACCCCGCCCCCAAGAACACACAACAAAGGGGGCGGGGTCATGTTGGGCTGCTTTAGAGAAGAGGAAGAGTTGTTGCAGTAGAGTGTTGTTGACATGCCGTCATTTTACGCCGGACTGCTTCACAAACGAGGGTCAATTCAACACAAAAGATGAACATGACGGCACATGCTAGTGGATGAGTTGAATCAACTCCACAGCAACTACATAAATTTATCCACTAACCATTCAGAAACGTCTAAAAGTTGTAACTTCTTCCTGAGTCTCTCCATCAGTGTCGACTGCGGTTTGAACAATGTAAGGCTGAACACCGTTACTGACAATCCTCATTTTGGCTGCGTGAGATTCTCCAGCTTTGTTGTTGTTGAGCTGTTAAAGCTCCGCCCTCTTCTGGAGCAGCAGCTCATTTGCATTTAAAGGGACACACACAAAAATGGCGTGTTTTTGCTCACACCCAAATAGGGGCAAATTTGACAAGCTATAATAAATGATCTGTGGGGTATTTTGAGCTGAAACTTCACAGACACATTCTGGGGACACCAGAGACTTATTTTACATCTTGTGAAAAGGGCATTATAGGTCCCGTTTAAGTCTAACTTCAGCAAGTAAGATCAGATTGGTGAACTAGTGGAAGGCAAAACTGGAGAAAAACCCCACAGGTAGCAGAGCCTATCTAGAAAGTTTTGGCCAACCACCTAGCAATCACCCTAACCACGCCTAGTGAAGTCACCCTAGTAATACTCTGAACGCTTTTATTATAATGTTCATCTAATGTCATTAGGGCTCAGGAAAGCGGCCTGTTGTTTGGGTGATGACAATCTGCTATTACAGTAAATCCATTGTCTGGCCAATGCAGTGGATGTTGTGTTGTGAATTCCTACTTTCTCTTCACCAGCTCTGACTAGTTTCTCATGTGATTTTGGCCCCTGCTGAGAGTTCGGGAACACAAAACTCTACATCAGAGCTATTTTCCCATGGAATTAAAGCCCCATTTACGTCTTCCAAGAAAAACTGTGTTTTCTCACCCAAGGGACAACTAGCAGCCTTCCAAATAAACCACGTCACAAAGCTGTTTTCTGCAAGTGTTCTTTGCTCACTGTCACTCGAGTCTGTTCGCATGGCAGTGGCCGATGAATTCTTAAACAATTCACACTGCTTTACTCTGCAGGTCTCTTTTAATGACAGCCTTCATCCCTTCCATGACCTAAAACCTCACCAGAACTTCTCAGTACAGTTTTAAAAGAGAACTAGACAGTTTTAAAGTGAGAACAGAAAAAAAAAGCTAAGTGAGAAAAGAAAAAAAAATTGGACTAAGCCCATATTTGCATTTCCTGTCTAGGAGCTTTAATAAACCTAGTCGAGGTTGGCTCAGGTGTAAGCTGCTTGTGTCATAGAAGGGAACAAAATGACCTCTTTACTCAGTCTTCACCTCTCTCCACAGCAGATGTGAAAGAGCCATCTCCAAAAATCCACACCCCTCTCTTTCCCCCTGACCCAGATGTCCTTGCCAAATGTCCTCTGTCTCTGCAGCTCAGCCTTACCACTGAGACGGTTCTCAATCTTGCCAATTTCCAGAGCCAATGGAAATGATTTTGCAGACTTTGCAGAACAAAGGATGTGCCCATGAAAACACTCTAGTAGGTGACTATTATTTTGCCAAGTTGGACAGATGTGTCCCTGGGTCAGAATAAGTTTTAATGATCATAAGACAACATTCGTGTCCCCTATACAGTACACCATATTATTTGACCAAGCACTAACCATTACCAACTTCAAACAAACAAAAAACAAAAAAACAGAACACTATTAATTACATCCCTAAAATCGAATGGATAGAAATGTTTTACCGGGACCAACAAGAATTGTTCCTGGTACTGCAATTATGCATGCTGTGAATGCACACTTTAGTTGATGGTCATATGATTTTGTCATCAATAGATCTTTGTTTGCAACATTCATTCACATCCCAACCTTAATAATGAACTATCCCTAAAACCGGAGAGAAATGAGAAGTCGACAAAAACTTTTTACAAGCCTCAAACTAGGTTTGTGCGATATCATTTTAGATCATTAACAGTTAAAACGTCTCCATGATCTGCCTTTGAAGAGAGATCGTAGTTTCATGCTACAGACAGTTCTGGCATGTAAAGCTCACTCCCCTGATCTCAAGAGTTGCTCTAGCGACTGACGTAGGGGTTGCAGCCTTCAGCCTCCTTGTTAGAGCGTCTGACTCCCATGCGGACGGGCCTGGGTTCGCGTCCCGCTTGGAGCGGGCAGGTGTGAACTGGAGGGGCTACTTCAGAATAATGGATCCTTGCTTTGAGTATTAAAGTGACAGCAGCCTAATAAACCTGCTGCCATTTGTGCCATTAATGTGAATCAAACAAAATACAAAGAACATAAATCACTCACTGCTCTAGACTGAATAACTTCAGTAGCATCAATGTATATTTAATTCAAACAGTGAAGTCTAATTTGGTTATTCAATTTCTTACATGAATGCTACTCTTAAATATACCTAGCCATCCTATTATTTACTTATTTTTAATAACAAAGATAAAATAATGAAATAAAGTGAAATAAGATTTCCACCCCTACTTTGGCCTAAATGGTCTGTCATTCTTTTTTTTCTTTTTTTTTGTTACCTTGTAAGACTACATTTTTAATATAGGGAAATTAGTTTGGCTGTACTGCTCAGTGACTTGCAAAATAGTCTTAAAAACCAACATGAAAAATAATAATAAGATTGTGGATCGTGGAAAAAAAAAAAGAAAAAAAAAAGTGATTTTTGGCCATTTGACCAACCCCTACCTTCACCCCAGCCTTAAATCTCATTAAAACTGTTCACAGGAAGAAAGATCTATGATCAACATGGACACTGATCCAGAAACCAATCCTACATGGTGACGTAACAATGTTCTTAATTAAAGTATCCGGAATGAGGCAATTTCCCACATACAGATTCAAAGGATTCAGCATTCAAGGAACTTTCCATGATGCTTTATTCAAACTTTGAATACTTTGTTGTTTAATTAATGTATGTTTCAAATATTTGGTATTTGCAGTAATGCCTTTAGAAGGAATTCAAAAGAGCAAATGAAAGTGATCAACCCAAGAAAGTAAATTCCCCTGAAATACTGTTCAATCTAAACTGGAAACTCCAGTTGATTTGTGCTGGTTTTCAGCTGACACCGGCTGTAAGTTGATCACAAGAAAAACCGATTACATAAAACAAAACTCCGGCCCTCATACGAGCTCAGAGCTAATCACACCTCACACTGATGCAATTATTTCCTCATGATTAGAGCTGATGATTAGCCAGCCTAGCGATCACGTCGTGATTCGAGCCCTATTGCACTGCGTCTCTGGCAATCACAAACTCGGCAGCTGGCACAAACAGATCCGGTTGTTCGTTCATTCACGGATACCTAAGCGGATCTGGAATGTCCTGAGGAAAAAAATAAGAACTGATCCTCCATCGCTGGTGTGTTAGGACAATAACAGACGTGATGGAAAATCACCAGCTCTCAACCTCACACAGGGAAGAGGAGGGTTGCAGCTCTGTGCGGTTCAGCACTATTAGGGAAGTTCAACTTCTGCATTTGGTCGGAATTTGTGACAGATTACAACGAGACAAGTCACAAAAAACAACACCCGTGTCCACAGTTGTCAAGGAAGTAATGACACTGTGAGGTGACCTTTGACTGTCTGCATAAGGCCCACTTTATGACTAAGACTACATTCACACTGTCAGTTTTTGGGATTGACAACCACATTTACTTACAGGTGTGAGTCTCGAAATGTCCCGTTCAAACAGCAAATTACAGTAGCGTCTTGAACACTGTCTGTGTGAACGTGCAACGGGAGTCAAGCCCATATTATAACCATATACCAATGACCAAAGTAATAAAGATGGCGACATCCATAAAACTGAGAAATCACTTTTGATTCGGAAATAGTCCAATCAACGTACGCATGTTTCATAAATGAGACCCCAGAATTCTAGAAATTAGCTGTGAATTCCTGCATATTGATTGGGAAAATCTTCTTAAAGCCAAAATGATATTTAGTGTCCCATTCACTGACAACCATATAAACATTCGCAACACTATCTATATATCCACTTGCTGGCAATTCTGGAATTTGGGTCAAATACAGGCTACTTTCACTGTGTATAAATTAAACATAATACACAAATGTTTATTCATATATGTAAATATGCACTACATTAATGATAAGACGACACAATCTAGCTGTTGTGGAAAACAAACTAATAAATCATATCAACAGTTGTTCTCCCCTCCGCCATGTTTAAAGGTTATGGCCCACCCATCTCAGGAATCTCAGTTTCAAAATTATTCCCAAACTTCCCAATGGTAAGCATGACATCAGAGGGCGTTCATGTGCAGATTTTACCGAGGAAACTCCTATTTACGATAATGCCAATAGCACGAGAAGGCAGTATAAGTAGTGTGCATGTGATTGAAGAATGTGCAGATCAGAAATTCAACTGAATCTGCATTAAATCTGCTTGTTTTAGATTTTTTTCAACAACATTTAAGTTGTATGCTAACCTGCAATTTTGCAAATTTACAGTTTATTCCCATTAATGGAAAGTTTCCAACTTTGAAAATCCCTGGAATTTTGCACTAATGACGACAGACTAGCTGTCCAGGTCGGTTTCATTCACAGAGCACAGGTTATCCTGAGAATGCAGCTGTGAGTATGCAAGTATGAATTGAAAACAGTATCCAGCGTTCACAGTGATGACAATAAATATTGAATAAATATTACTCCTGTATAGAAAGTTTACATAAACATGAGAATCCATCAATATTTCTCCAAATGTGCATGCTTTTAAGCTAAAAGCCTATATGAAATGCCATAGAGGTAACATAACTGTTCAGACACTTTGTATCATAGAAATGCATTATATTTTAAAGAATATAATAGAATACCATTATTTTAAATTGTAATAATATTATTTCACAGTATTGCTGTTATTTCTGTATGTTTGATTTACACCATCATGAGCTTTGAGACATGATCACAGAGGGGTTTTTCACAGCTTACCTGTCTGAAAGAGCTCATTATTTATGCAGCTCATTAGAGCTCTTTATGCGATTCTTTTGTCTTCTCAGGTGAGAATCACCCATTATTCATGATTATTCACGCCTCCACGCATACTGTGTTTCTTGACTAAAGATGTTTTAGAAAATTTAAATCTCTCTATTGTTTTATATGAAGGAGTAGGAATGATCATTTTTACATAATTTTGAAGCAAAAACTCTAGTCTACCACCTCCAATACCCAGAAGTCTTGTGAACACAGATTTAATATATATTTTTTGGCTTTATTTCAGTGACTTTCAGTTAAGTTTTTTGTTTTTTCAATAACCACACATAAAGGTTATTCCTTCAAAAACACAAACATGTACATACATGTTCCTCACATATTATGGTAGCCTAGTTTGTGCTGAATACAGTGTAATGATACTTTTTCCATTAATATGTTTATGAACAAATGAAAAAAGCACAAATGTCAGGGCATGTCAAAACTTCTCCAGGGCCCCAAAAATCCTCAGACCCCTGAGGGTTAATGACAAAAGTCTCATTACATTGTATTCAGCACAAACTAGGCTACAATAATATGTGAGCAACAATTATGTACATGTTTGTATTTTTGAGAGAAATAAGTATATGCTTGTTTTTTGAAAAAAAAAAAAAAAAAAGTCACCGAAATAAGCCCTCAAAACACATACTAAACATTTTTTCACAAGACTTTTGGGAACTGTGTATTTTAGTCTAGAGTTTTTGCTTCAAAGTGATGTTAAAATCATTCTGCCTACTCTGACACATAAAACACTGTATTGATTTTAAATTTCTAAGACACTTTTTGTTTAGGATGGCCGTATGCGAGGAGGCGTGAATCTTCATGAATAACACTGTGATTTACACCTGAGGAGATTAAGACCCTGCCTCTAATGAACCGCATAATGAGCCATTCAGTGAGGAATGTGACTGAGTCAACTAACTTTTTTTTGTTTGTAGTTTATTTAAAAAAAGAAGTCTCATGCTCATCAAGCCTGCATTTATTTGATCAAAAATACAGAAAAAAACAGCAATACTGTGAAATATTTTTACAATTTAAAATAATGGTTTTCTATTTGAATATACTTTAAAATATAATTTATTTCTGTGATGCAAAGCTTTCATCATTCCTTGCGAACGAAAGCTTCCTTGATGTGGCACCTTAAAAATCTGTACAAAACAAGACAAAGAAATATTGCCTAAACATTCATATTGCTATGACATTTTATGTATCTTATTTACTATAATATAGAGCTTATAAATGTGTCTTTTTGCGGCTTAATATCGACAGACACTAGTCTATATCGCGATTAGAATAAAGAATTTAGAAATCCTCGAAATGGAATTGAATCCATTCATGCTCTTCCATTTAGGTAAATCCTTTTAGAATTATTCCTCACCGCATCTCAAAACCATGAAAAGTCCATAAAAACGGACTAAGCTTGATAAATTTTTCCAAGCTGATGCAGGCGTTCACTCTGTTCACGTCTGAATAGCGTACGCGCCGTGTGGCCGTATTAGCGGATAATGAGCTGACTCGCAAATGACTGACATCTCTCTCTTTTCAAACAGATTAAATAAAGAATATTTGTTTTCGATTAAAAAAAAAAAAAATTGTGTGATAAGTATTCACTAAGTTACAATTCATTTTCTGAGAACTATCAGATTGGACTTCATTCAGAGAGAGACTGCAGCTCACGCATCATGTTAGTTTTCTTTATTTTGCAAAAAGCACAACATTTAGTTTTTACTGTGAGTGTACACAAATAAAAGAAGACAATCTATAGTTTTAATTGATGTATTATTTTTGTCTCTATGACAAAAAAATGACGGATTATTTTAAAGGTGCCCTCGAATGAAAAATTGAATTTATCTTGGCATCGTTAAATAACAAGAATTCAGCACATGGAAATGACATACAGTGAGTCTCAAACTCCATTGTTTCCTCCTTCTTATATAAATCTCATTTGTTTAAAAGACCTCTGAAGAACAGGCGAATCTCAACATAACACCGACTGTTACGTAACAGTCAGGATCATTAATATGTACGCCCCCAATATTTGCATATGCCAGCTCATGTTCAAGGCATTAGACAAGGGCAGCCAGTATTAACGTCTGGATCTGTGCACAGCTGAATCATCAGACTAGGTAAGCAAGAACAATAGCGAAAAATGGCAGATGGAGCAATAATAACTGACATGATCCATGATATCATGATATTTTTAGTGATATTTGTAAATATTCTTTCTAAATGTTTCGTTAGCGTGTTGCTAATGTACTGTTAAATGTGGTTAAAGTTACCATTGTTTCTTACTGTATTCACGGAGACAAGAGAGCCGTCGCTATTTTCATTATTAAACACTTGCAGTCTGTATAATTCATAAACACAACTTCATTCTTTATAAATCTCTCCAACAGTGTAGCATTAGCCGTTAGCCACGGAGCACTATCAAACTCATTCAGAATCAAATGTAAACATCCAAATAAATACTACATTCACAGGAATCAATTTATGCATGACGAACACTTTGTAAAGATCCATTTTGAGGGTTCTATTAGCTGTGTGAAATTTGTGTTTGCTGTTTAAGGCAGTTGAGAGCTCGCAGGGGCAGGGAGCGCGAGAATTTAAAGGGGCCGCAGCCTGAATCGGTGCATAGTTAATGACACCCCAAAATAGGCAGTTAAAAAAAAATTAATTAAAAAAAAAAATCTATGGGGTATTTTGAGCTGAAACTTCACAGACACGTTCAGTGGACACCTTAGACTTATATTACATCTTTTGAAAAGGGGTTCTAGGGCACCTTTAAGTTGATTTTGCTGCTATGTGAAAAAAATACAGCAAAACGCGCTGACACCTTTCCCGAACTTTGAGTATTAAGGACTCAAACACAGGACTGACTGCCGTATTCTGCTGCTGTGTGAATGTGGCCACAGGCACAATGAAACACACACAAAAAGTGACCAACCACAATTTGACCAGTAGTCTTCTGAATCTGAATGTCTGATTTCAAAAGTATCGATACCAATTATTTTATGCACATAAAAATAATAAAAAAAAAAAATGTTGTTTTAACTCCAAATATCTTTTGCAAACTCCAGCCAATCCAGCAGCTAGTTCCTTTCCTCACAACTGTTCATCAGAGGAACCTGGTACCATGCACAAACAACTTTCCCAAAAAACTTCCGGAAACCTGTGCACACTGACTCCCACATATTACTTGGAGCCAGACTAGTCAGATATTACTCTTCTACATGATGAGCAAGAAAAAACAAAACAAAAAAAAACATTGTTTTACAACAACTTGATTTCAGCACTTCAGTGAGCAATTCCCAAGATCCTGTGAGGTAGTGATTGTGTAAGTATGAGTGGATTGTTTTGCAATATGTATGTTTTTGGTTTTGACAAGCCTTATTACAGTCTGTGATCAACACACAAACACACCAGACATTTGTAAAGAGTCTGCTGTCTATAAAGTATCTCAGCAGTGCAGTAACCATCGTCAAATACAACAAACAAGTTTGAGAGGTTAAAGGGTTAGTTCACCCAAAAATGAAAATAATGTCATTAATTACTCACCCTCATGTCGTTCCAAACCAGTTAGACCTTCGTTCATCTTCAGAACACAAATTAAGATATTTTAGTTGAAATCCAATGGCTCAGTGAAGCCTTCATAGCCAGCAATGACATTTCCTCTCTCAAGATCCATTAATGTACTAAAAACATATTTAAATCAGTTCATGTGAGTACAGTGGTTCAATATTAATATTATAAAGCCACGAGAATATTTTTGGTGCGCCAAAAAAACAAAATAACGACTTATTTAGTGATGGCCGATTTCAAAACACTGCTTCAGGAAGCTTCGGAGCACAGATGAATCAGTGTATCGAATCTGCTGTTCAGAGCGCCAGAGTCATGTGATTTCAGCCGTTGGCAGTTTGACGCGCGATCTGAATCATGATTCGATAAGCTGATTCATTTGTGCTCCGAAGCTTCCTGAAGCAGTGTTTTGACTATATAAGTCGTTATTTTGGGTGAGTAATAAATGACATTCTTTTCATTTTTGGGTGAACTAAACCTTTATTAACTGTTATGTGTCCGATGCTGTAAAGAGCGATACCATTGTGAGCGTTTACCTCAGTAAGTTGACCGAGTGGATCTCTGAGCTGGCGTGAGCGAGTGGAGGCGGGGCTAATTAGCATTTTCATAGATCCACGTATACTAAATGAGGCATGGGTGTAGAGTTACATTCACGCTATTTCAAGGCAAGAAGAATTTTTTTCACAGGAAAAAAAAAAAAGTTCAAATATGTCATTTTGGTGATCAAAGATGAGTTTCCCACAGACACACACTGAAGAGAAGTGAGGAGGAACTCTTTTAATTGGGTCAGTAAGCAACCGCACACAACACCCTTACAGCCACCCCAACCTTCACCACCCAATAAGGCGCCTCAAGTACTTTTGTTCACATTCACAAACTAACAGCTAGATCGGACACACACACACATTTATTCAGAGTTACACAATGAGCCATTCATGTATTAATGTTTCCCTCCACTGCCTCTGATGATGAAACAGCCTTCTCTGCTGTTGTTCAAAAGAATTGTGCAACGTCAAATCACTTCCATTAACCCGAGCATGTTTTCATGTGAATTCCACAAGCCTGGGATCAAGTGACACCAAAAGCATCCCAGTTACTGACAGAAGGAAAACCATCTCTATAGCGCACTGAAATGTGCCGCATGGCTGGCAGGATTCTTCCCGTCGACACGGAGGAACGGCTGACCAAACAGAGGCCGAATGGATTATTGGGAAGGAAGCAATTTATAAAGAAAACAGCTCAAAACCAGAGGTGAACGCAACAAACAAAGACAAAAGCAGCTCTGTTCCAACACCAAGAGCTGCTTATCTGTCCTGTAAGCATCTTATTTGTTTGGCTCTGAGGAAATGTAGATGCAGAAATTTCAGGTTCAATGTCCATAACTGAACTACCAAAGGGTTTTTAAAAAGGGTTTTAATAAAATACTTAAGCAGAGCAAAATAACACATTAGTGTGGTTTCGAAAGTGTTGTGAGCAGCCTTGCTGTGTATTGCCTATAAAGGCAGCTCCCTAACCATCATGGACCCAAATAAGTGACTAAAAAAGCAAACCATATAGACAGTAACTCGGCACAGCACACACAAAGTGCTCCTCGTGGGAAACTCAAATAGAGTTTGCATGTTGCAAAGATAACAATGCCATTCTATAATAAGCACGCAGATATCTGAGTAATTAAAATGTATTCATTTCTATTTATTTTCATTATTTTTATTGATAAAATCGTATCATATATTGAATAAAACGCATTTATAAATCAACATTTCTCTCAACCACGATTATCGTTAAAAGACGGCGATCTTGATTCAAACACTCGTGATCTCATTCCTAAAAGACTGTGATTCGGCTCTGTCTATTAAACCAAATGGGATGAAAAAGTTCTATTTCTTAAGTGAAATTAGCATGGTTACTAAACAGATAGGACAGGATTCATTAGTTAGGATGACATGCAGTAAGCATGACGCACAGATGATGTGATGCTCACGTCGATCTCTGATCTGGTATCAAATAAGAGAGCGGTCTTACCTGAAACACAGCGTGTGCCAGTCCGTGTCGAGGGCCTGTAGGTACTGCTCATCATAGATGTGCTGTCTGCATCCTGCACACTCCGGCAACCTCCCTCCAGCTGAACAACACAAACACAACAAAACACATTCAGAAACATCATCCAAGTAATGCCATAATGTACATTGTTTTCAAAAATGGGTTTGTTAAAGGTGCCGTAGAACGTCTTTTTAAAAGATGTAATATAAGTCTAAGGTGTCCCCTGAATGTGTCTGTGAAGTTTCAGCTCAAAATACCCCATAGATATTTTTATTCATTTTTTTAACTGCCTATTTTTTTGGGGCATCATTAAATATGCACAGATTCAGGCTGCGGCCCCTTTAAATGCCCACGCTCCCCGCCCACGGAGCTCGCGCTTGCCTTAAACAGCATAAACAAAGTTCACACAGCTAATAGAACCCTCAAAATGGATCTTTACAAAGTGTTCGTCATGCATACGTTGGATCATGTGAGTATAGTATTTATTTGGATGTTTACATTTGATTCTGAATGAGTTTGATAGTGCTCTGTGGCTAAAGCTAACAATACACACTGTTGGAGAGATTTATAAAGAATGAAGATGTGTTTATGAATTATACAGACTGCAAGAGTTTAAAAATGAAAATAGCAACGGCTCTTGTCTCCGTGAATACAGTAAGAAACGATGGTAACTTTAACCACATTTAACAGTACATTAGCAACATGCTAACGAAACATTTAGAAAGACAGTTTACAAATATCACTAAAAATATCATGATATCATGGATCATGTCAGTTTTTATTGCTCCATCTGCCATTTTTCGCTGTTGTTCTTGCTTGCTTACCTAGTCTGATGATTCAGCTGTGCACAGATCCAGACGTTAATACTGGCTGCCCTTGTGTAATGCCTTGAACATGAGCTGGCATATGCAAATATTGGGGTGTACATATTAATGATCTCAACTGTTGCGTAACAGTCTGTGTTATGTTGAGATTCGCCTGTTCTTCTGAGGTCTTTTAAACAAATGAGATTTATGTAAGAAGGAGGAAACAATGGAGTTTGAGACTCACTGTATGTCATTTCCATGTACTGAACTCTTGTTATTTAACTATGCCAAGGTAAATTCAATTTTTAATTCTAGGGCACATTTAACCAATGCTGATGATCTAGAAATGGTCAGATATTGAAGGATTAATTAGCCTGAACAATACATCAGTCCTTCTCTAATAAAAACATGACATCTTTACTCTTTTCCACTAAGGGAAGTCAATGGACTGTTATACTGTGACCACGCTCTGCTCATTATTATGGCTCATGTGCTTCTGGTACTAACATTCAAAAAACCTGCATGCAGAGATTTATTCATAGAAGTCAGAATTTTTCTGCTTTTTAGGGCTGTCAGTTGATTAAAATAAATAGCGTTTCCTGTTAATGTGAAATTAATGCTGGAATATGCCTCTAAATTCAGCATATTTTTACAAAATGTAAACCTTGCTCCTGAATAATAAATAAAATATATTTAATCTGCAGAACTCCACCACTGCTGGCCTTATAATGACGCTTCAGTTATTGATGATATTTTTTAAAACTGTTGAGATGATATAATTGCAATTTTGTTAAATATGGATTAAAGGGGTCCCATGATGCTTTTTTCCATGTTCATTTTTCTTTAGCGTGTTGTTGCTGTTGGAGCATGAAAAATCTCTGCACAGTTCCAGTTCTCCTCTATATCAGTGTATATCATATACTCTATATCATATCATTGTTTCTGAACTCCCTGAAACGCCTCCATTGAGTTTTCTTCACAATATTCCTCATTTAAATAATTAATACGCAGAATAAAGGGGCGGGGCCTGGTTGAGTTAGTTAGTAGTGTGTTGAAACTGGCGGTTATGGTAAGGGGCGGGACATTTCCCAAACACCAATCACAACACAGTGCTCCAGTTGACCAATCAGAGCACATTGTGCTTTTCAGAAGGCGGGGCTTTATAGAGACAGGAACTAAACAGAGTGTTACTGACAGACTGGGAAGAGAGGAGCAGAACAATGGAGAATATGAGGAAAATAATCAACATTCATGCAGGAAAACCTGTTCTGGTTGAGCCCCAAAAATTAGACTTTGTAAAAGGGCAAAATAGGTCACCTGTAAATTTATAAAGAAGTCAGCCATTCTTTTACTAACTGACTTAATCACACAGAAACAGAATGAAGCCATTATGACAAAATGGAAAAAAATACATATTTAAAGCCGTTAAACATTTAATTATTTTCAAATTAATTCATTTTCCTCGACAGCTCTACTACTTTTTACATATAGCTGAAAAAACATATACATTTACATTTTAGCATAAGGTAGCAATGCGTCAGTACAACAAATGACACAAAATAATGATTCAAACATCGATTTCAGAGCCTGAATTTCAACGCTGGATTGTGGGTATTGCACATGATTTTACTTGTTCCCACAGGTTCAGTAATCCCATCAGTTTCCCATCAAATCAGTAATTTAATAACTTTCTGTGAGATGTAATTTCACAAACAGTGTGACTGATTCAACGGTTTACACTACAAGTGAGCTGCACACTGGGATACGAGACTTTCTCTGTGTCCAAAATCAAATACTTCCCCATGTATGCATTGACCAGCTCTCTCTGTGTAGTTGTCATTGGTACGACACCTTTAATCTCATAAAACCTTGCGGTTACAGATTATTATACACATTGTGAATACCGGAAACTACAGAGCCAGAAGAACATCATGCAGCTCAGTGCAAGAAGTCAATTACTGATGATCGGCAGCCAAATGTGTGGCAGAATATTTGAAACACATGACCTCTTTGACTGACCAATCAATAATTCATAAATTATTCATACTAAATACATCAACAAATCCATTTTGTTTCCATTTTTACAAACACATATCAGCTCAAGGTGTCCAGACCAACCTAGACGCTAGACGTGTGCAGAACTGATTGAGCCACGCTAATAACAAAACGAAAATTTCATTGGGTATTTTAGAGGAGTGCCAGTCCATTTTTATGCATTTGCGGTTACACTTTATTTCAAGGTGTCCTTGTTACAGCGTAATTATAAAATAAGTAGGCCTTACTTACAATATAGTTAGGGTTAGAGTAAGGTGTTGGTAATAATGCAGTTTATTGTCAATAACATAGTAAGAACATGTAAGATGTGTAACAGACACTGTAAAATAAAGTATTGCCGCTTTTGCTTTATAACTTTGTTAATAGTGAATGATCAAACCAGACCAGCTCCACAGGAACAGGATATGATGTGGTCAATAATGTGTCCCATTCAGTGACTCATTACAAGTAATTTGAGTAATGTAATCAGATTACTTTTTCAAGTAACACATTACTTTTTCAATTTACAACAAAATATCCAAGTTACTTTTTCAAATAAGTAACGCAAGTTACTTTCCCTCATGTATTGACTGACAGCTCTCCTGTCCGCATGTTGAGAGAAATAAAGGTCAGAGGTGTTGTGTTGCTGAGTAAATGATCTAATTCAACCAAACTAATTATCAAAATGACTTTAGATTTTGGTGTGAAAAGACTTTTACATTCACCAAAAATATAACTTTTTTGTTGCTGTTATTAGAAAACAAACAAGCAAGCCGAGCCCAAATGAGAAAAAGTAACGCAAAAGTAATGTAATGCATTACTTTTCATAAAAAGTAACACAATTAGTTACTTTTTTTAGGGAGCAACACAATATCGTAATGCATTAAATGCATTACAATATTGCGTTACTCCCTAAAAAAAGTAACTAATTGTGTTACTTTTTTATGAAAAGTGATTACTTTTAAAAGTCACTTTCCCCAACTCTGGTCCCATTTCACATATGAACCTTCACGGTAATTCATTCACAATGAACATGATCATGAGAGATGAGTGAGGATTTCCTGAAAAACCCCATCCAGCGTCTCTAATATTGAACGGCTTACTGCAGCAGAGTGTCCAAGAACGCAGTCAAATAAACATGCAAGGCTTTGCTAACATAGCTTTCTGCACTACATTTAAATATATGATCATAAAAACAAATGTTACCCCACTCTTTATGTGCCGTATGGTGTGTGCATCTAACACAGACCCATGCATTTCTGAGCATCCGGCGTCTTTCTGGACAGTTTTCAGCTGAAGGAAGAGCTGGCGCTCAGTGAAACTTTTCTCAGTCGAGTTGTGCGTCTCTCAGTAAACTGCTCTGTGTCTCTGCATGAGTGTTTCTCTAAACTAGAGGTGTGTATTGAATGTGACGGCAAGCGAGTTGATGACTCCCTCTATCAGTGACGGACATGTGGCGTCTGACAGATCAAACCTCATTCACTCCATCATCACATATCAGTGTGTCTGCCACACACACACACACACACACACACACACACACAGGTTTGTTTTTGTGAATTGTGGGGACATTTCATAGGTGTAATGGTTTTTATACTGTACAAACTGTATTTTCTATCCCCCTAAACCAACCCATCACAGGAAAATGTGCACACTTTTACTTTCTCACAAAAACTCATTCTGTATGATTTATAAGCCTTTTGAACAATGGGGACATGGGTAATATCCTCATAAATCACCCTCTCCTTGTAATACCTATATCATACCCATGTCATTATACAAATTTGTGTCCTGATACGTCACAAAAACACACACACACACACACACACACACACAGTCAAGTTCTCTGTAATACCACACACACATTCACATAAGTACACACCCTCACATGAGGACCAGATGGGGATGAATCATTTTCCAGAATAACATCACACATAATATGCAAAACATAACTAAAAATACTGTGCTAATGTACTTCCATGACATTTTGGAGATACCATATTGTACAATTATAGTTTTAGATGTCCTTTGGAATCGCATGTAAATGGGTTTTGATTATAAAGTACATTTACCATGGTACATTGGCTGATGAATTTCCATGACCTCTCCAGTCATTTTACATAAATAATTATAATAATTTTACAGATATTGCCAGGTGGATTGTCACTGAAATCATTTCAGGTACCAACATTTTGCACTAATATATTTAAGTAGTTATTAAAGGATTAGTTCACTTTCAAATAATTTTTTCCTGATAATTTACTCTCCTACATGTCATTCAAGATGTTCATGTCTTTCTTTCTTCAGTCGAAAAGAAATTAAGGTTTTTGATGAAAACATTCCAGGATTATTCTCCTTATAGTGGACTTCACTGGCCTCCAAACGGTTGAAGGTCCAAATGTCAGTTTCAGTGCAGCTTCAAAGAGCTTTAAACGATACCAGACGAGGAATAAGGGTCTTATCTAGAGAAACCATCGGTCATTTTCTTAAAAAAAATACAACTGTATATGCTTTATAAACATAAATGATCGCCTTTGCATGTGCTTCCGCTTTCCGTATTCTTCAAAAAGCTTGCGCTACATGTCCAACGCCTTCCCTATTCACGGAACGAAAGCGGTGCCAGTTTTTCACTGTAAGGAGAACAATCCTGGAATGTTTTCCTTAAAAAACCTTAATTTCTTGGATGACATGGGGGTGAGTAAATTATCAGGAATTTAATGTACACTACAGGTGTCTTCATTAAGACACTCAAGGACTATCTTTACATTTTATCTACATTTTAAAATCCCCTGACATCCAAGTTTTTGATGACACTGGGAACCCTAAATGGGAATATATATATATATATATATATATATATATATATATATATATATATATATATATATATATATACACATACATATACACAAACATGATATTAATATCAAACATGAAAATGGTATGTTTGTGTACCTATCAATATCAACAAACCCTCATCTTAGCGTTTTAAGTTAAACTGCTGTAAGTGAAAAAGAAATGAACACAACCGGATTGTTTATAGTTGAAAAGACTCTCAAGCCCTAAATGAGTGAATATTTACCGCACTAGTGTGTGTGTGTGTGTGTGTGTGTGTGTGTGTGTGTGTACGACTGCAGCAGGATAGTGCAGGAAAACACTCACCAGAACACAATTGTGCTTTTTTAAAGAGGTCATTCTACAGCAGCACACCTTAAAGTGGATATTTCGTGTCATATATAGTGGTGATCAAGAAGCTGGTTGTTGTGCGCAGCAGCATCAGCACCCGCACGAGCTCTGCTGAAGAACAGAAGATGCGCATCTCCTCCAGCCTCTATATTATCATGACACAGACAGACAAACTCACCTTCCTCCTCTCCCATGCGTTCGTCCTTCCAGGTGCAACAGAGCAGCATCAACCTCATTCAAGCCTCGGACCGCCACAGAAACTCCCCTCTGCGATCAGACTCACTGGAGAAATGCGGCCAGCTGCTGCCAGACTGACACTATGGGAAAGGCGCGCGCCTCATGAATATTACAGACGCACACGTTACGCTCCTGTCTGATTAGCTTGAAGGCTTCACGCTATGAGTCCGCTGGCGCATTGTGGGATAGCGAGGCTCTGCTTACAGTCTGGGCGCTTCCCGAAGAACTTCAGCACGAGCATTTCCTTCACCGTAGTAGGATTCCGGGAAAACGGGCCAACTGAACACTTTCCCTGGAAAATAATGGGAGTTGTCTGCGCATGCGCTTTTACAATCGCTCTCGCATGAGGTCATGGCCTGCGTCTCAATCAGCTCTCTAGTTCAGTAGTCAGGGCACTGATCAGGGAATCAGCCACATTCATTTACATGATATACTGATTCACGAGCTAGGGAGCTGATTGAGACGCAGGGATAGTCAAATGATGTTTTATCTGGATACTTAAAGGTGCAATATGTAATATTTTTGCAGTAAAATATCCAGTATATTTTGCTCACTTGAGTACGTGCTCCGGCACGTGTGAGGAGTCGCCTGTCAATTGCGTCATACCCGCGTTACCCTCGGTTTCCAGTTTTATTTTGTAGAAACCATGGAAACACCAAATACGCTTTAATATTTACATGTTTTAATAGACAAGGGAACAACTGTTCTGATGTATTTATAAAAAGAATACTAATTGTTTGTTATATAGCTCAACACTTTTATTGTTTACATCTAATTTTCTTGATTTTTTGCGAGTACCATGCTTTATCATGCCTCAGAGAAAAACACTATTTTGTGAAGTAGCTAACATAGCATAATCAGATGCAGCTTTATTTTTTAGTAACAGTAATACAGCATTTTCTCCATCATATAATACGTTTAAAAATGAATTGCATGCCATTTATCAACACAAGCCATCCAGCATTTAATATGATATTGTAAAATCGATCTATCTTACTGCAGTGTGTAACAGTGTCTCACAGCAGCCGCCGAGCGAACGCACAGAGTAACGTTATAACATCATTTTCAACACTCTCAAATGTATCTCATATGATAAACAGAGCTGCATTACCTCATACTCATGACCGGAAAAGCGGAAGCGGCGCCGGCGACTGTGTCATAATAAAAGTCCCGCTGCTCGTGAGGCGTGTGTTGATCAATCGCTCCAGCTCCTCGTTCAGCTCCACAACACTCGCTCCTGCTCTGCTTCACACTACAGTAATGTTAATAATCACATCCATGAACATGATTTCTTCCCGACTCCAATCCGTATTCTTTTGCACCGAAGACCACATGTCCCAAGATTCCTCTCTAAAACTTGGCGTCATCAAGCTACGCCTTTGTTTTGCTTCTAGCGACCTCTAACAAAATTATTACATATTGTACCTTTAATTGTGACGCAGACTAAAATAAAATAGTTACACTTTGATAAATGAATTTAAAATTATTTCAGAGACAATAATGCCTATGGCTGTTTTGTTTTTAACACATGTATTGGCTATACTTCGTTTGCAGCTGTTACACATCACATTCTGCATAATACTGACCCTAACCCAAATTTATAGTAAGTAGGGTGAATTCAGGGTGATTGGGACAATTTGTGCCATTGAGATGACTGGGGAAAAGTGTCCAGTCAACCTGAATTCACCCCTACATGTTGTTATTACCCAGTACTTATTTGTAAAATTACACCGAAACAACCTTAACCCATTTCAGCCCACCGGGAACTATAGTTGCCGCAGTGTATAAGTTGTCATTTTCCTTTTAAGTATTTTTCTAGATGTTATCCATGTTTTATGTCTCAATGACATGCAAGCAAACAACCAAATAAAGGATTTCAAGAACAAAAAAAAAAAGTTATTCACTTCCTTCCTGTGACATGAGGCTGTCAACTTCCTACCCCTTAAAATCTGAAATCTGAAGGTGCAAAAAAAATCTAAATATTGAGAAATTTGCCTTTAAAGTTGTCCAAATGAAGTCCTTAACAATGTATATGCACTCAGAAAAATAACTTTTTTATTTATTTACAGTAGAAAATTTACAAAATATCTTCATGGAACATGATCTTTACTTAATATCCTAATGATTTTTGACAACACAAATCAATAATTTTGACACATACGTATTGCTGGCTATTGCTACAAATATACCCGTGCGACTTCTAGGAGTAATTTTTTTCTAATGAACAATGTAATTTAACTTTTTGATTCACAATGCTCTGTTGGAGCAACTTAATGGATGCACTTTGTTCTGCACTTTGTTCCACCACTTTAAGACGAATGGATTTGCTGTTTGTTGTGTTTTCATATTCAGGAGATTATAAGATAGATGCAGCTTTTTTGGTTTCGCATCAAATGTTCTTTGACTTTGATTGATCTGTTGAAAGCAGTTATTTTGAGTTAGATGCCAAATGTTCTCCTCCTATTCAAATTTGACATTGAAGGGGTGCACAACATATCTGCCCACCGGCAACTATAGTTGCCGCACATTCAAATACGATTTTTAAGAAAAAAAGCAAAAACCTGGGGAAAATAAATGCAGAACATGTTCGCATATGACACTATTAACAGGTCTATATGCATGCAACCATTCAGAAAAATTTGGGCACCAATGTGTTAAAGGTGGGGTAAGCAATATTTCAAAAACACTGTTTGGAAGTTAGTCAGGCTGACACCAACAACAAACATGTAACCAATCAGTATTAGTGGGCGTATGACATTCGAGCACAGAATCAAGAGGGATATTTGAAGAAAGACTGCAGAAAGAGAGTAGGGCTTGGCCAAAAAATCAATTTTTCGATTAATTGTTTTTTAAAATGTGGTCGATACGATATCAATTCTCAAAAGCCACGAATCAATTTTTTCCATATTTATTTCCACAAACACTGAACATAACATCTGATTGACGTGCTAGTCTTCTCCACTAGAAGTCATCCTTTTATTTACCTTGCGTGATGTTACAGTGAGGCCGGTGTCATTCATTTAGTGCTGAACATGGCGGATGCAGCTGAAGACATGAAAGATGATTTGGACAGTTAAAGGAACTGTCAGTGTCCCGGATCTGGTCAGCGCTGCATGGTCATGAAAGTTTATCATTTGCATGCGTTTTCAAGCTTTGCCAGTTTAAGCATTCAAGTGAAAGAGAACTTGCGCGAGCTGTGTGAGAAGTTTTGTGTGCGCGCCACACCTGAAGAGCTCAGAGCTGCGCGCCTCAAGACAGCGTGCAAATAAGAAAATTAATTCTCTTTCACCTCGCGCCTAAACGGACAAATTCACACAAATGTATCTCAAAATCCTCGCTTTTGCGAGTAACTAGGTAAACATAGTCGGTTACGGTTATGTAAGCAGTAGAGAAAGAACGCATGTGTGTCATTATTGTATCAGTGCATTAGTTTTAAAGTGACAGCCACCTAAAATTCCTGCAGCTGTCTGTGTTTTAATGTTAATCAAACTACAAAAGACAATCACTCCATGCTCTTCACTGAATAACGTTTTTGTAACTTTAATAAGGATTAATCTTTATTAATTTTGTACAGTGAAGATTATATGCAGTATTTTACATTTGATTATTCAATTTCTGTATCTGAAAACTACTGTTAGATCTACCTGAAAAAACTTAAAAGCACTGATTATTTCTTTTTTTTTTTTTTTTGTTCTATTGTATTTATTTATTTGTGCTATTGCTTGTAGTTTAATTATTTGTTCTTTTTTATTAATGACTGTTTACTTGTCTTTAATAATCTTTCAAATTTAGTAGTTTTAGCTGTGGTCTCAAATGGAATCAAGAATTGTTACATTTCATTTTGATATGTTGTATATTTTTTCTTTAAATGATTATTCAATAAAAAACAATTGTTCACCAAAAAAAAGAATTGTTTAATTTCACTGGTATCTAAAATATTGGGTGTCATAACCTTATTTATTACGATAAAAGTATACATGGGTCAAAAACAACAAAAACAATAACTATTTATTAATTTATTATTTTTTTGTGGTGGGGCCAGTGAAAATTTACTATTGAATTCATCGAATCAAAAATTGAGAATCTGAAAATCGAATCGAGAATCGAAATCGAATCGAATTGGGCCATCTGAATCAATACCCATGCAGCCCTAAACGAGAGATGAGACACAATACAAAAGAGCTCAAAAGAATATCACGAATGAAGGTTTATGACTGGGCAAGCGCTTTAGGACCCAGTTTATATTATAAAAGCTTTCCAGTGCTGGAGAGAGCTAAGAGGGAAGGCCTGAAAACAGACGCAGAGGCTGCTTTGATTCCTCTTCTCATGTGAGTAACACTGGGGTTTGATTGTCTGGAGCTGCTGTGCTGTTGGCGACTAACAACAAACTCTTTGTATTTACTCTTGTGTACTGTACGTTCATTTTTTGTGCTTCCTTGTCGTTCATTCATCATCTGCGCTTTATTTTTTTGTGAAGCATTATTTTGTTGTGCGTCAGCTGTGATAAACAGACATCTACTCTCACATTGTGTGTGTAACAGAGGCCAGTGAGAGTTGAGCAGGTAAACTAATGGTAGTATACTCCGTTACTGTACTTAAGTTGATTTTTCTGGTATCAGTACTTTACTTCACTAGCTATTTATTTTTCTGACAATTTTACTTTCACTCCTTAAATTTTTACACAAATATCTGTACTATCTATACTTCTTACATTTTCAAACTATGCTCGTTACTTTCGTTTTAATCTGTTTTTGGTGGCGTCTCTAATAAATGATGAATTGATTAGTCTTGACTGGCAAACGCTACGATTTGGTTCGCGCGCCTCCGACAAAAGGTTTCGTTCAGAGTAATCAATGCGAGAGACTCGAATGGAGCAGAGAGGCAAAACTACTGACCTGTTCAGAACTTAAAGTGCAGGTCAGTTTTATCTGTAAATAGGCTTTTGTAGTTTTGTTTTTGATTACTTAGTTAAGGATTAAACTGCCAGCAACTGTTAGCAGTAGCAACCCATTACTACCATCACTCAAAATACTGTATGCTAAAGGACATTGATCTATTGTAAAGTTATAGTAATTTAGCATACAAATATTCACATGGTTTTATAATAGGTTTAGATGGAGCTAGAGCAGACAACAACACAACCCTTAAGAAAATTAACGATGGTTTTATAAAAGCAAAAACCTTGGTTAGGTCTATATTGTTAAACCATGGTAACCCCAAATGAACCATGGTTTTACATTACCAGTTTATCCGTGTAATTTGTAGTACAACTGTGGTTATACGAATAATCAACATGGTACTTTTACTATAATAAAACCATGGTTAATTTTCTTAAGGGAAAAATAGGACTCATGATAATGCTAATGTTCTCTATTAGGATTTTTCTATAAAATATTGCCATGATGTAGTTATTATTGTACTAATTTTGACATTTAGGCAATTTAGAAAATATAGTTTTGTTAAATCTACCCCCGGTTTCAGAGACAAGGCTTAAGCTAATCCTAGACTAAAATGCATGTTTGAGCTGTTTTAACTGAAAGCAACTTGCACTGATTAAAGGGTTAGTTCACCCAAAAATGAAAATAATGTAATTAATTACTCACCCTCATGTCGTTCCACACCCGTAAGACCTTCGTTCATCTTCAGAACACAAATTAAGATATTTTTGCTGAAATCTGATGGTTCAGTGAGGCCTCCATAGCCAGCAATGACATTTCCTCTCTCAAGATCCATTAATGTACTAAAAACATATTTAAATCAGTTCATGTGAGTACAGTGGTTCAATATTAATATTATAAAGCGACGAGATTATTTTTGGTGCGCCAAAAAAACGAAATAACGACTTATATAGTGATGGCCGATTTCAAAACACTGCTTCAGGAAGCTTCGGAGCGTTATGAATCTTTTGTGTCGAATCATGATTCAGATTTCTGTTTCTGCATTCAGCTTATGTGGCTGTGACGGGATGGACGAACGATTCGAACCTGAAGACACGAGAGGTATGTAATCTTTCTGGGGAACAGACGTGATAAACGTTAGGTGACAAAAGAAAGAACGACTCGGATCGAGAAGTGAGGTGAACTAACAGACTGCATAGCCTCAAGACCCTGGTAAGCAATTAATTAATCATTTTTTACTCATGGCCTTCATGGCTGCATTAGCCTATAGTTTATTTATTATTCAAAATGTGATAAATGTTTGCATAAGTAGTATGAGTTGGGGAATTTAACATTTTAATTATATTCTGCTGAAATTAATGAAATGACTTGAAAAAAGATTAGTTCATTTTGTTGAATGTGATTCAAAGATCAGAGACAGTAAAATGATCCGAACTTCCCGCTACCAGTGGTTAGGATTGGAGGGTGAGTTTTGGAGGCGGAGCAATGAAGAGAGGGGTGTGTTTGTTTGGGTTGATTTCAAATATCAACAATGTCCAACAGCGTTTTTGAAATACGGCTTACCCCACCTTTAAAATAAAGCATAAATCATTTTTATTTCGTAAAATGTAATTTCATGTTTTTGTCTGGATATTAGATGTATAAGTTTGTAGGCTATATTGTTTTAAAAAATGGATAGTTCCAGCCCTTTATTATGATTGGCTGAGTCGCATTTGTCACTGTTGTAAAATACTTTATAAACACATACCTGTGACCTCATTAGATTGCTATTACTGTTAGTTAATTTTATGGAGGTACATGTTGTCGTTTATTATAAAAGTAATAATCCCATGATTATTGTTTCAGCCGCAGAAAGACATCAATAAAACAGCTTGAGAATAATATCTCACATAGCATTACATTTACCTCAGGCAAGTCATTCAGTGTCCACAGCATGTTAGTTTCACTAAATATATGCACTATATTAGCTTATATATTCATTATATTTACTTTACCTGTTAGCAATGTCTTAATTATTTAATATATGTTTAAATAAAAGTTACAACAGCAAATGTGTAAATGATTAAATTTCAAAACCAAGGCACATCATGTTTGTGTACCGTTAGACCCCTAGTATCATTTGACACAATCATGAATACCAAGAGACGCTTGTTTTTTATTTATTTAAAATATTTTATTTCATTTTTCACTAGAGCAGGTAAAATGCCGGGATTTCCGGGAACTAGTCAGAATATAGGTTGTGGAAAAAGTGCAATAGCCCCGCCCCTTTATTTAAATAAGATGGAAATCCTACGGCACAAATAGAGAAGACCTGGTAGGGCTCACAGGCAGGTCAAATACAGCACCAGGTATATTAATACATGATAAAGTGTCTGTCCAGATGGATTGAAAAACAGTATCAACCAAATATAGCAAAAATTGACACATTATATGTTTGATAATACATTGGCTAGTGAGGCTTTTGGGACGGACACACACACACACACACTCTTTGGGGGGATTTACATACATAACCTACACACACACAGACACTCACATCTTAAAATATCACACACAGTTTTGCAAGTTCCACAGTGACTACAATGCATAAGCTATTTAAAGCAAAAAAAAAAAAAAAGTTATTGTCATATGATGTGTACAAACTTGATAATTGGTCAACATGTCAAGTTCAACTGGTGCAAAACAAACAACATAAGACAAAGTAACCTGTTGATAATGATCCAACCTACTGTAAGCATATGATTTATATGTATATTTTATATGTATATAAACTAATTCTATGTGAATACACAATGATTAAAGAAACACATTCTCGGTCAAATGATGGAAGCACCTGTAGTCCCCGGGTCCAGGGAAAAACATAAGCACATCTGTTAATCTTCCAGGTTTAAACATACATAATGTACAAGTCAGAATTATGATTACTATTTTACACGTTTACTTTCAGTTTGTTCCCTTCACCGGACAGATACCAAAATAGATTTCCACAAGGTGACTGATATTAGACACAAGCCGCCGTTCACTTCTGCTTGTTCTTAGCATAATCAGAGCAAAGCTCTTCATACTTCACACAGTGTGCAGGAATGAATGTTGCAATCGAGCCGCACGCTCTTATTTGACGTTCGTTCAGCCATCCACAAAGCTCTCTTAGCATAATATGTATTTAAAGCCTGTAATATGCATTTGCGCGCACATTAAGGCCTACTTATAAAAACGCATGGTGTCTCAAATCAAAAGACACTCACTAATGCTTCCTGAAAGCCTAAATCATCCAGAGGGGGAGAATCTCACAAAACGTGTCAAGAACATGTCGCATTAAATAAAAATGTTTGTATTACAGTAATGAGAATATAATATTACCATTGAGCATAATTAATGATTACAAATAATTACAAAGCAACCCCTCAAAAGTAAAAGCTCTGAACGCATTACTGTAATAAGAATCTTGTTGGAAAATGTGCTCAATTGTCATATGCTCCTAAAATTTATGCGAAGCATTATTTCTTTTTTGGAAGGGATTCACCCATAAAGGACTGTAGTTGTAATCATCTGCACAGAAAGCTGGTGAAGGGTCAAAAATAACAAGCAAACTGCTAAGCTGAAGCACAGCCAGATGTGAAGTATTTCAACCCAGAGTTTAATCAGCAGTATGACAGGACTCCTGGAGCTCAATGCTTTCACTTACTCCAAATGGCAGGCGAGATACTAAGTACTGTACGTTGGCAAGAAATGCCATTATTTTAAGAGTCTAGAGAGCTAGATCATGACTGCAACTGAACGAAAGAGCTTCGGGTGGTCTCAGAACTCCAAAACTAAGAGGTCGGTGCTTAAAACGTTTACAGCTACACAACAGCATTGGCAGCATTGGCATGAACCCGGTTATATATGCAACCCTACAACAGGAAACAGTAACATGATGGAATGTGCCATAAACAATCAGGATTGAATTAATGCCACAAAACACTAAACGTTTCATGGATCTGGATTTGGATTTGTTACAAATATTTACTATCAGTACAAAACATAACACTTGTGCATGATGGGATTGTTTGTTTGAGTATCAAAAGTACATTCTAGAGCATGCAGTAGCACCATGTTTCTTGAGGTCACTTCACATCTCAAGAGATCGTTTACTTTCTTCTCCTCCCGCAGTATTTTCCTTGGCAGCCCGCTCCACCTGCAGAACCACACAATACGTGAGACGAAACCTCAGCGTACATGAAATACCACAAATTATTACTTTGTTTGGGTTCCAAAGATGGACGAAAGTTGGGAGGCTTTGGAACTACATGAGGGTGATGACAGAATTTTCATTTTTGGGTGAACTAAAGCCGCGGTCACACTAGACTTTGGACGTGCAAAATTTCATCGGATGCTGCAACGGTTGAGATGTGACGTCACGGTCTACCGCGTGTAAACATGAATTCAACATATATTCGAAATGTAAAAATATACAACCTACTAGAGTTTACTGCAAAAATATCATTCTTTTAATTCAGCCAAGAGGTCATATTGTGACGAATCGATCTTCTACTGGTCGCACCTCTTCACGTGATGCGAATTCGCAGGTCAGAGTTCACCAAACTTGAACTTTGGAACGCAGTGAAATGCGAAACTTTTCGCAACAAGTTTGTGTTTCTGGTCTAACGTATTCGTATGCGTTTGAATGGAAGTCAATGGAAGGAAAATTGCTGTGTGACCGCCCCTTAAAGGACTTTCTTTCTTCAGTCGAAAAGAAATGAGGACAACATTCCAGGATTTTTCTCCATATAGTGGACTTCACTGGGGTTCAACGGGTTGAAGGTCCAAATGTCAGTTTCAGTGCAGCTTCGAAGAGCTCTACATGATCCCAGACGAGCAATAAGAGTCTTAATGCTCATCTTGCACTTCTCTGCGATGTGCCACGCATTTCGTTATTGCATTGGAAAGATCACGCGTGATGTAGGCGGAAGTACCGATCCAGTGTCTACAAAGCGAATGGGCAAAGACGAAGTCAAACGGTCTTTACAAAAAAAGGTAAAACAATGATGTTGGATGATTTTGAAGTTGGAGAAGAAAATGAGATGGAGTTTTTCACTCTACCGCAGTACTTCTGACTACGTCACGCGTGACCTTTCCATTGCGATTACATAATGCTTGGCGCATCGCAGAGCAGTGCAAGATGAGCATTTGTGGCTTAAAAAGTATATCTTTTTTTTTTTTTTTTTTAGAAAATGACCAATCGTTTCTCTAGATAAGACTTGTATTCCTCGTCTGGGATCATGTAGAGCTCTTTGAAGCTGCACTGAAACTGACATTTGGACCTTCAACCCGTTGAACCCCAGTGAAGTCCACTATATGGAGAAAAAACCTGGAATGTTTTCCTTAATTTCTTTTCGACTGAAGGAAGAAAGACATAAACATTTTGGATGACATGGGGGTGAGTAAATTATCAGGAAATTTTAAATCTGAAGTGAACTACTTTAACTCTTGAAACGTGAAACGAAAAGATGCTTTGTGGCTGAAACAAGATTTGGTAACACTTTACAATGAGGTTCCATTTGTTGAATTCCATAAGCTAACATGAATTAACAATTAACAGATGCATTTGTATTAACTAACATGAACAAAGATTAATAAATAGAGTAACAAATGTACTGCACATTGTTAGTTAATGTTAGTCTGTCACAATTTCCTCTGTGCTTTGTGTTTAATGACTTTTATTTTGGAGTATATTTTCTGTTCCTTTTGTCCTGCTGTTTCACGTCCTGTGTTTAGTTCCAGTTTTCCTTTGTTTCCACAGATGCCTTGTTAGCTTCCATAGTGATTGATTACTCACGCCTGTTTCTTGTTAGTCTCTTGTTATCCTGTGTATATGAAGAGTTCAGATGCAAAAACCTCTAAGTTTTAAAAGTGCATTTACTAGTCAGTTATTGAAATGCCTTATTTTCAAAAATGTCACTTTAGTCAATTCATTGGTATTTTTGCTGCAAAACAAGTTAAGTCCATGTGTACTTTTTTTTTTCAAAACCCTCTAAAGTTCACCTCTTTGGACAAGAAGACATATTAAAACGTCCGTTTCTGTCAGTTTTACAGCAGAAGGAACACTGTTGTGTTTACTTGCTACTCACCAAATCCTGTCATTGCTACTGTAATGATGGACAAAACATGATAAAAACTTGCAGCTCGGCTGTTGAAAGCGGCTCATACACACACGTCATTCATCTTGAAATCATATGATTCAATTTGCGTCTTCCAATTGGTTCTTCTGTGGACTTTTGCTGACAAAGGGAAGTGGCGTTTAGCGGTTTCTGCCAATGAACTGGCTCTGGGATTTAGCAGATTTGAGATATTTGATGAACGTATACTATGTGCGGAGAGCATTCCCTCAATATCATTATCTCATCTTTGACGGAGGTGGCGTTTAACGGCTTTTGCATCTGAACTCTTCATATATACCCCTCTGTTTCAGTTTTCCTTTGTCAGTCATTGTTTTTACACACCTGTTGTTCCTCTGAAGCGGTTGCATTTATGATCTTATGATTGGATTGCCATCTTCCTTACCTGCTTGGATTATCTTCATTTGAACTGCTGTAATTAGATCCTGGCCTCTCTTCGTCCCTGCCTAACCGTAACAACCTTTTTGTAATGTGTTACCATCATTTTGAATGGACTTGATTTTATCCATCAGAAATCTAGCTGTTTCATATCTGAATGAGTCAGAAGTGAATGTGAGTTTGGAATGATCCTCTAAAGCATCTTGACTTCTTTATGACCAATGTGGTTCTCGCATATGTTCACTGAATCGTGCAAGTCCAAACTTGAGAATAAGTAGGCCAGTGTTTGGTGTGATTTAGGATCAGAACGTTTAGTTGAGGACATCAGAAATGAGAGCAGTGATTATGAGAAATAAGTGATTATGTAGCGGCAGGGATTAATTCTGTCTAATCAGTTCACTGCAGACTCGGATCATCCTCGCGTACCTCGATAACCTCCTCCCAGGAATCCCGTCAGTCCACCTCCGTATTTGGCTGCTTTGGCTGTGGAAAAAGTACAAAATGAAATACGGGTCATTTTATGCTGTCCCCACATAGCATCAAGACGATAATTTAGCGGCAGCATTACAATTTATCAAAAGCTCCTTTTTGTACATGAACTCCAATTTAATTGTAATAACAAAAGTCCATATTTTCATGATCTTGTGAGATACACTGCCTTCAAAGCTAGCGTGATGATGAGTTTTTGAACTGAATGTACAAAGTAGTTGTATGAGTTCAGAAGGCTTGGAATATAGTACATGAGTTGTATGGGCCACTTTAATGATAGGCCTACTTTGCTTTACTTTCAAATGTATGTAAAATTAACAGCTTGAAGATTCTTATTTTTTTTTATTTTTTTTTTATAGTTTAGATCAGGGGTGTCCAATCCTACTCCTAGATCCACTGTCCTGCAGAGTTTAGCTCCAACCCCAATTAAACAAGGTCCAAGGTCTAACCAAGGTCTGACTATGAATAGCAGACAATGCAGGCAGGTGTTTTGAGGCAAGTTGGAGCTAAACTCTGCAGGACAGTGGCCCTCCAGGAGCAGGATTGGAAGGTAGGGACACCACATCAGTCCAGCAACTACAGCTCATTCTCATACAACTGCAACCTCCAGTGATGTGTTTAGGGTTTTTAAGAGCTTGTACCTTGTTGTGGTGAAAGTCCTGCTCCATATCCTCCTAAAACACAAGAAATCATTACATTATTGTGAGCTGTTGAAACCACATGAGGAACTGAGTGTCATTGTCTCTAATTTTGTAAGTAAAATGAAGAATAACAGTGTGAAATAGATGCATACAGGAACGGTGAGTCAGCCAAATGAGAGTGTCAGGATTACTGTTTGTTCCAGCTGGAGATTTATGACCAGCTGTGACCAACAGCATCTGGATAGAAATAATAATAAACCCACCGAGCATCTCTACGTTGTGATTATATAATGACTAACACGTAATAGCGTGTCGTAGGCTATATGACATCAGCTTGAGCGTGAGAGTTAGCTAGCACTGAGACTGACATTATGGTCAGAATGCAAATACACTTTGCATGATATTTGCACTTCAACCCACACTTTTCATAGCGAGTGGATTTTAGTGGGTTAATGTCTACATGTCCTGCTGTAATGAACAATAGATCTTTTACCTTATTATCTGTCAGGATATTGTTTAAGGTTCCACTTTATTTTTCAGTACTTGCACTTGCATGTACTTACAGTGTACTTACCCAAGATAGTACATAATATAAGGTAACTACATGGGTTAAGGTTAGGTTTAGGGGTAGGTTCAGGGTTAGTACCAAGTTATTACCCAGTTATTGTACATACATGGGGAACAGGACTGTAAAATGAAGTGCTACTTTGTTTAAGTTATGGTCTGGTATCAGGTACTGACAGTGACAAGCATACTTATAAGTACTGGAACTTAAAGTCATACTTAAAAATGTCTAAATGTCAAAATATCACAGCAAGTGTCTGTTTCTGTGCTCAAATGGTGCAGGTTCTTATCTCAGAACAAACTTCACTTTTCTTCAGTTTTTGTTCAATGTGTTTGAATCAGCTGTGTTTTGGTGATGTATGAAGTCAGTTGTCCTCAAGTTCACTAAGAAGTCCTAGAACACTTTTACTACTAACATGAACTAACGTTTGTCTAAAACATTTTCTATCACATGTTTTCTTTGCTTGAAACAAGGTTAAATTATACATACTGTTCAATAATAGTTGTTTTGTTTTCTTATGGTCTCGTTAGCAAGTCTACAAGAACGAAAGCCCTACATTTGAGGAAAAATCTAGACCTTTCAAATCTGTGTTTACTGTAACCTTGCAATTAGTAGACACCAATTCTAAATGTGTGGCATTTTTCTAGACTCCCGAAGTGAAGGATCATAGAATACCTTCTATTTCTCTCTAGAGAAACTAGAGTAAATGTAAGTTCTTTCTTTCTGTGTTACCTCTCTGCCTGTAATGTAGTCCCATTCTTGTTTCAGAACAGCAGTGAACGTGCTCTGTTATTGCCAAAATAATATAGTGCTAAAATGATCATGGTGATATCACACCAGCCTTACGAACACAGTTGTGATTGTACAGTATATAATAAAGTCCATTCAAGCACCAAACCCCTGTAAGTTCTGCTCCTGTCCTGCCTGTCTGTGATCTATGACACAGGTGCTGATCCTCTGTCAAATACAGCTCACTATTTTGTCGAATGGAGCCAACAACAGTTGAGACCTTTATTAAATGTGCAATGTTCTATTGAGATGGCTCCCTAAGCGAGAGATGTACTAGTCTACAACAGAGGGGTTGGATTCCATATGGAAATTATTTCTATAGAATGGTACCTGGATATGCTTGTGGATATCCTCCATATCCTCCTGGAACTGCACCACCTGTAGAAAGGAAAGATTCAAAGATTTTGTTCTGCAACTCAGTTGATCTAAGACACAGTTTTTATCAAAATAAATATAGATTAAGATTATAACTTGTAATCTTGTATAAAGACTTTAGTATCTTGGAAAATATATGCAACGTTTTACTGAGATCCCTTCTGAAGTTCTAAGTTAGACAATTGTGAGAGTATTTTGGTCTTTTGCTCAGGAGAAACATCTGAGAAGTTTTGCTGTGACTCTTCTTTACAGCAAGTATGACTTTGACAGATGGACTTTGCCGGGTTTGCTCGCTGCTGTATATTTGCATAAGCAGAGAAGCAAATTTGGAAAGACATTCTGAAAGGATGGTGCTAGAAGGAACACACTGACACTAAATCACACAAGGGCTCACAGGATTAATGCAGACAAATCTGTGATCCCAGCCTCACTGCAGTGTGTGCATGCGTGGGTGTGGGTGTATGGGTGTTGGTGTGGATGTGTGTGTGTGAGAGAGAGAGAGAGTGAATACAAAAGTGTGTTACTGATATGAGTGTATATGTATATGTGTAATGGGGATGATGGGGGATTCTGGTGTCAAGAGAGCACTGACATGCCATAAGACCAGCTGGTACAGGAAAATCATTCCTGGTATTGTTAATGGAATAGCATATAATAGGCAGTAGGTTGCTACAGGCTCACTTCAAGCACTGGTCCTCGTTGGTTGAAAATATAACTATTCTCCTCAATCATTCTTTGTACCATTGATATTGGGCCTCACCTGGCTGTGCATATCCTGTACCCAAAGAGCCGTAGCCTGTTAGAATAAGATGGGAAACATACTCAGCTCAATCATAGGTCATACAATTTAATGAAAAAAAAAAAAAAAACAGTGAACGTTCCGTACTTGTCATATGCATTTCCTTATATCCGTAAAAGTGCAATTAAGTGTAGAACATGGATATATTTGAGTATGATTTATTTTGCTACCTGGTTTAGGTGGTTTAGCACCAGCTCCCAATCCAACACCTGCTGGAAACCCTCCACCTGCAACAAGATGATCTCAATGTCTTTAACAACAGTCCAATAACACAAGGAAAGCTATTTCAAGTGTATGTTTACTATTTTTGAGAGAAAATGGCATTGTCACAGTGTTTGTCATATTACAGAATCAAGGCTTTCCATGTGGAGGACATCACAACTGATGTCATTTCCTACATTATGGTCACTTTCTGTCTGGTGTTCAGATTACTAGGAAACAAATATACCGTTAGTTTGCTACCAAAGCAGTCACTGCACTGTTGTAAGAGATATTTTGGTGCTGTGTATTTCGGTGAATTTTTTTATAAAATGTCACATTTGCAATACAAATGAACTTTGGAGAAAACATTTAAATGATAAAGAGATTAGACAAAATCTTGAAAACAGGACAATCCTTTCTATCTTCATGATACTCTGCCTCACAGGAGCTGCACTCCTCTGCTTTGAGTCCTGCCTCACAAGTAGATCCTTTGTGATATCTTGAAAGAAAGTCTACATTATATTGACTATCCATTGGGACTGGGGTGCTTCAGGGTTCAATGCTATTCCTGATATACACAACATCCTTTGGGATGTTGATGACATACACTATATTTCCAAAAGTATTGGGACACCCCTCCAAATCATTGAATTCAGGTGTTCCAATCACTTCCATGGCCACAGGTGTATAAAATCAAGCACCTAGGCATGCAGACTGCTTCTACAAACATTTGTGAAATAGTAGGTCGCTCTCAGGAGCTCAGTGAATTCAAGTGTGGTACCGTGATAGGTTGCCACCTGTGCAATACGTCCATTCGTGAAATTTCCTCACTACTAAATATTCCACGGTCAACTGTATGTGGTATCATAACAAAGTGGAAGCAATTGGGAACAACAGCAACTCAGCCACGAAGTGGTAGGCCACGTAAAATCACAGAGCGGGGTCAGCGCATGCTGAGGCACACAGTGCACAGAGGTCTCCAACTTTCTGCAGAGTCAATAGCTACAGACCTCCAAAGTTCATGTGGCCTTCAGATTAGCTCAAGAACAGTGTGTAGAGAGCTTCATGGAATGGATTTCCATGGCCGAGCAGCTGCAGCCAAGCCTTAAATCACCAAGTGCAATGCAAAGCACACCGCCACTGGACTCTAGAGCAGTGGAGACGTGTTCTCTGGAGTGACCAATCACGCTTCACTGTCTGGCAATCCGATGGACGAGTTTGGGTTTGGTGGTTGCCAGGAGAACGGTACTTGCCTGACTTCATTGTGCCAAGTGTAAAATTTGGTGGAGGGGGATTATGGTGTGGGGTTGTTTTTCAGGGGTTGGGCTTGAACCCTTAGTTCCAGTGAAAAGAACACTTAATGCTTCAGCATACCAAGACATTTTGGACAATTTCATGCTCCCAACTTTGTGGGAACAGTTTGTGAATGGACCCTTCCTGTTCCAACATGACTGCGCACCAGTGCACAAATCAAGGTCCATAAAGACATGGATGAGCGAGTTTGGTGTGGAAGAACTTGACTGGCCTGCACAGAGTCCTGACCTCAACCCGATAGAACACCTTTGGGATAAATTAGAGCGGAGACTGCGAGCCAGGCCTTCTCGCCAACATCACTGCCTGACCTCACAAATGCGCTTCTAGAAGAATGGTCAAAAATTCCGATAAACACACTCCTAAACCTTGTGGAAAGACTTCCCTGAAGAATTGAGGCTGTTAAGCTGCAAAGGGTGGGCCAACTCCATATTAAACCCTACAGATTAAGAATGGGATGTCATTAAAGTTCATGTGCACGTAAATCAGGCATCCCAAATTTTTTGGCAATATAGTGTATTATCCCCATGGAAGGATTTGTACTACTACTGCTACGGCGATGACATGCAGCTCATCTTTTTGTCCCAGTCTGACAATCCTAGTGTGGCTGCACAGCTTACCTAGTAGACATTTCAGCCTGGATAAAAGAACACCATCTAGCAAAGACAGAGCTCTTCGTCTTCCAGGCCAGTCCATCAGATTAACACAACATCAATGAACATGCCATGCAGGCCAGCCAGGAAGTTGGGGATAGTGCTTGATGACAGACCACATCTCAATAACTGCTCAGTCATAGACATCTGTGCACTACAACAACGAAAAATCACAACCTTCCTATCTACTGTGCACATCGTCCAGGCTCTTGTCGTCTCTAGACTGGATTACTCTAATTGATCCATGATATGGTGACATGTTTGCTCTTCAATCGGACACCTCTATGTAAGACATCTGGTCCAATGCATTGATGTTTAGATCAGTTTCTGGAACACCCTCCTACCTTCACTAACTAACTGCACATCTCCAGTACAGAAGTCTACAGATGGACAAACATCAAAAAAAGTGTAAAAACCTCGGACCCTTCTAAAAGCATATGACTCACAGCTGTTAATGAGCATGGCATACAAACATGCATTTTATCATTTCACCCATGACTTTAGTATTGTTAACACCACGTGCTATGTTTTAAGATACAGGAACACTGCTAAATGATCAAGTATCAAGTAATGTGGATTTGCACAACATCTCACCTGCTCCAGGTATGAGTGCAGGAACACCTCCTGCCCCTCCAACTCCACCTACACCGGCAGCAGTGCCTGCTCCTCCAACACCTGGAACAAACACACACACACCGTGTCAAGTAGGGCACTAGGAGTCGGAATACAGTGCGATCCAGATTGGAGAACTCTTATATCATGGACGTCATTTTCAAAAAAAGTTGAGGCCAAGACATTATTCCAAAATATAATATATTTACATGTGCAGCAGATATTCCTCTATATATGGTGATTAACATTTCCTGATTAAATTAATACATGCACACGTTTACATGCACATTCCATTACAATAGATCTTATGAATTCTGAAGGTGTTTACATTAACCTAGGATTTGAATTAACAGTCATATGCTACTTAAGGCAGTCAGGTAAACATGTTGACCAATTAACTCCAATAGCTGAATATCTTTGTGCATGTAAACTTCTGAGTAATCTGCACCAAAGGTAGTTGGATACTTCAATCTTACCAGGGGCTTTCAGAGGCTTGGCTCCAGGTAACACACCAGTTCCGATTCCAGATGGTCCAGTGCCTCCATAATATGGGCCTAAAACAACAGGGGGAAGAAACATTCAGCATGACTTTGACTTTGATAAGTCTTTAATTTGTTTTTGTCTTGAATGATGGACTAATAATATTTACCATAGCCATAGGGGTAAACCCCACCAGGACCTGGAAACACAAACGTGTACTTTACACTGAATTCAAATATAGTTGCCTATGACATAGCTATCAGTAGTAATGGTAATATTTCAGCATATGTACACAAAAGTTCATATGTTTAGACTTTTTTTCCCATTCACCTTTTCATCTGACAGAACTTTCATTTCCTGGGTTTTACCCAGTGGGAGATTGTACACGTTTCTGTTTTGTCACAGATGTTGCTACAGTAAAACAATGTTTGCTGATTTCCTTGAAATCACACCTATATTATGAGGACAGTGACATTTGAAGTCACAAGTGATTTTACACTGCCCCCTAGTGGTACATCTAAGTACTGCATATGTTTAAAAAAATATATACATGCATTTGTTAGGACTCTTCTACCATTCTGTCTCTTCTTTGTTTTTGTTTTCGTCCTCTCCAGCGAGGCGGCCACTCGATAGCGCCTTGCAATCAGCGCGGCCACTCATTATCTCTCACCTGCTCTGATTTGTCTCTTGATTTTTCCACTTTATATTCTCCTCCGTTTACTCTGTTTCTTTGCCAGTGCGTTTTGCACTTTTCACACATGCCTTTCTTCCTTCCAGAAAACCTGACATCATTGTCCCGTGGATTATACTTTCTGAACATTTTGTGTTTTCCCTGACTGGAGAAACTGTACACGACTATACAACTTTAGGCTGTGAATTTTGTCTTCAACTCCTGAATATTTTCCGTAGGGTGATTCCAAGCAAACTGGGCAACTCTCAAGTTAAATTGGTTTTGATAATTAATGATACATTCTTTTAAAGAAAGCCATCCCAACTGCTGTCATGGCTCAGGGTGACTGATGTATCTGAACCCCAGGACATATAATTCAAAAGGACTTACCAGCTCCAGGTTTAGCAAGACCTGCAGTTGAAACACAGAGAAAAAAGATGTGTCAGCTGTTGGACATATATTTACTGACGCTGGTAAACTACATGCATACTATCCATTTATACTCACCAGCACTAGGCACTCTTTGCCCACCACCTGGGTAACAGAACATACCATGAATGTAAGCTTGCATGTACAGTCACATGAGTCCAGACAGAAACACAAGCTACATTATAACAATGAATATAAGCCCTAGTATGACCAGCAGTGGGTCATGCTCAGGAAACAGTGCCTTTTGAGTTCCCATGACTGGCTGATATCATTAACAGGACAAATAACATTGCAGATGCTAAAGTTTTGATAGTTGTACCCCATTCATGATCACTGAATTTTATTGGGTTTTAAATTTAAGCGAAACAGATTAGAAAATATATGTTCTGAGAAAATAAAGAATTTGTCTTTGTCCCTGCACTTTTTGTTCAACCCTGTTATGCTGCAATATTTTAAATGATGTCTTTTAGAAAATTAACAGTAATAATAATTTGCATGGTTTGGCGTGATCCGAGCTAAGTGATCGTTAGATTTAATCAACATTTATTGTAGGCCTAATGCTTTTTACCTCAGTTGGTCAGAACAAAAGTGGCAGACATGTTACTTACTTGTTAAGATTATATTTTCCATTGAAAATTCTTATATTGGTCATACTTTGAAGACGTAGAATCTGTGATTCTGAAGTACAGTATCCACACCGGTGCGGTGACTGACAGCAAACATTAGATTCATCTGATGAGGAGTTGTGCTGATGCACAACGCACCTAACGATAACAATTCCGCATATAACTGCAATTGCAGATTTCGAACAGAGATGGCGACAAAGAGGAAAAATGCAGCTTTAAAGGATTAGTTCACTTTCAAATGAAAATTATCCCATGCTTTACTCATCCTCAAGCCATCCTAGGTGTATATGACTTTCTTCTTTCTGATGAACACAATTAGAGATATATTAATAAATATCCTGACACATCCGAGCTTTATAATGAGAGTGAACGAGTATGAGCTGAGGAAAGTGCATCCATCCGCATCCATCCATCCATCCATCCATCCATCCATCATAAACATGTATTCCACACAGCTCCGGGGGGTTAATAAAGGCCTTCTGAAGTGAAGTAATGTGTTTGTGTAAAAAAAAAAAAAAAAACATATTTAAACAAGTTATGAAGTAAAATATCTAGCTTCCGCCAGACCGCCTTCCGTATTCTACTTACAAAGAAAGTGTAAAACTCTTGCAGTTCAAAAAGCTTATGCTACGTCCTACGTCTTCCCTATTCAACTTACAGAAAAAGCTCAACTGACGCGACGCCAGTTCTGTTTTTTTTTCATAAGATGAATACAGAAGGTGGTCTGGCGGAAGCTAGATATTTTACTTCATAACTTGTTTACATATGGATTTTTTTTTTTTTTTTACATTTTTTTAAATAAGGATTTTTTTTGTTTGTTTAAACAAATGCATCGGTTCGCTTCAGAAGGCCTTTATTAACCACCGGAGCCATGTGGAATATGTTTATGATGGATGGATGTGGATTGAAGCACTTTCTTCAGCTTCACACTTGATTCCGCTGACTGCCATTATAAAGCTGGGATGTGTCAGGATATTTATTAATATATCTCCGTTTGTGTTCATCAGAAAGAAGAAAGTCATATACATCTAGGATGGCTTGAGGGCGAGTAAAGCATTTTAATGTGAACTAATCCTTTAAGTTTCTTTTACAGTCTTCATTAGTATTTCATTACGTTTACACTTATTTTGGCATGGTCAATCTCAACAGTGATCAGTTTTAAAGTTTTTTGTCCCATTTTTTTCTTATCACAAAGCACAAGAATGTAACTTAATGTAAAATGCACTTAATGTAAATATAATTAACCACTTCCACGGTGACCTTTAACCATACAGCATTTTGGAAGTAACAGGGTTGGCACAAAAAAAGAGTGTTTTAAAAGAGAATTTATTTTTTCTATTATAATATGTGATTAAAAACCACATTGTCAAATGGCACAGCATCCTGAGAATGACCCATCAAGAGTTGATGAACAACACATCTCAACATCCAAAAAGTTTCTGAAGTCTAATTTAGTGCACAGGACACTTAGAACCAGGGTCCAAAATTAACATTTTGCCTCACCTGCCAATGGAGGGTGAATGACTGCATTTTTCATTCAATTTGTCCGAATGACAATGGGATCATTGATTTCTGTGTATAGTTATGTCACTTGAAGTTTCATATTCAAGATGTTGCAGTCTCAGCACATGAAAAATGTACAATGTTTTTTTTTTTTTTCCCACTGGGGTCGCTCATGACAGATATTTTTGTCTTCAAATTGAATTAGATTTAAGCCATTTATTAATGTTGCAGTTCCTAATAAAGTCAACTGCAGAAGCCATTTTTTGCTCACATTTGCTGCTTGGTGAGAGTTAATTTTGGTCCCTGCTTGGAACTAACCATGTTCTTTCTTAATACTTAGTGTGCATGTTGTGTTTCGAAGACATAAAACATCACTGGCCAGAGGACCATATCCTGCCACAGGGACAGATTGTGAGTAACACATCTGAGAAAATGCAGATCTGCAAACTGAAGTGCAGATAGCAGCAAGGTTAGATGGAAAACGAAAGAGGATTAAAGCCAGAGCTAAACGGTAATGGAGTTCCGCTACATTTAGACAAGACATTTGCACATGCAACACAGTAGATCTTACTGGGCTCAGGGGCCTTGCCAGTTGCTACAATAGCCGTCGGTCCTGCCAAGAAACAACATGTTCCACCTTCAACCCTTGCAGTTCAAAGACAGGCAGCACAGAGGTGACTAGCTTAGAGGCCATAACAGTGCAATTGTGGAGGAGATGAAAGAAACGAGCTATCAATCATTATGGTTATCGTTATTTATAGGGCGCAATTTGATAGATAGTGGGAAAAGGAAAATACCAGCAAGCTGACAGGGGGTCAATGATCAGTTATAGGGGGAAGAGATGCTTATTCAAATCATCAGCAAACAATTGCAGTAATAGTCACCATTGTTTTGTCTGAACCTCAAAATCCATGTGGATATACTGTATTGTGTTTTGTAACAGAAGTAACAAAATCTAGACAAGCTAGACATCATGTTAGGTGTCATATGTAGTTGACAATAATATTATATTGTTTTATAATGTTTTATATTAGTAGTGCGAGTACTCTGTAATAGTGATATATTTCTGTCCTAAATTCTTCAATTTCATGTGTCATTTTATGGTGGTCCGGTTAAAGATGATTAAAGTATATTGGCACATTTTCATTTAGAGCCGGGGTGTCCAAAGTTTAGTTTAGCTCCAGTTTAGCTCCAACTTGCCCCAAAACACCTGATTGGAAGTTTCTAGACCTTGATTAGCTGGTTCAGGTGTGTTTAATTGGAGTTGCAGCTGAACTTTGCAGGACAGTGGCCCTCCAGGAGCAGGACACAGCTGATTTAAAGGCACATGTGATCATATTATCAAGTAAAGGAGATGTTATTGAGAAATTCTCATTTCATTTAAGGTTATGTCCATGAAATTATAGATACATATTTTTAAAGGATTAAAATTCTGACCCCAAATCAATTATTATTATTTGTCTGTACAACTGTTTGCATAAAACTGCTGGACCATTATTTGAATGAGACACTACTTCCTCCTTGATTTTTTTTTCATATTCAGAGCTAGCTGTGTCAGCACTTGGTTTTGTTGTGTTGCTTTTTCAGCCACTAGAGGTCGTCATTGAACCCTCATGTCTTGTGCTGCATTCACGCCATGTTGTAATTACTGTAGTATCGGGATGTCAACATGTGACATTCTTTTCAGAGCTGTTCATGTCCTCAAACTGGGAATTATTCGTGTCTATGGCAACACTATAAATGCCTAAATTAATCTGCAGTGGTCAGGTGGTACAGCAGTCATGTGGTACAAGTAGGAGCTCTCAGAAAATTCCCATCTTACAAGCTGTACTTATGAGCTCTATGAGGACATGAACGCTTTTTACAAGTTGAAATCTCGCAATTATAGTAATTATTGCCTTCACCTGTCTCAATCACCTGTATGTATGTTAGTGGCTCTTGCTGAATTCTGAACCGCATACTACTCTTACCATAGAAAGATATGGTAAAAGTGTATGAATACTATAGTAGAATGTGGTTCCAAATTCAGCATCTGTTTCCTACCCTCTGCCCGAATATGCCTCCTTCGGATATAATGTGAAAAACAGTACATGAGCCAAGTAGTATGTCTGAATTCATAGTATTTATAAAAAAGTAGGCAAAAAGAAAAAGATTCTGAAGTGCATATCCACTGGACACTTCACTATCCCATGAGGTCACAGGAGAGAATTTGTGAATGGCAGTGAAGTGACACAGCTATAGGTCACATGACAACATGACAGATATAGTACATCCAAATTTAGTTCACACTACACATATACTATATAGAACATACTTTTTTTAATGGTTGTGAAGTTTGATTCAAACCAAATGAAGTACCAGCTCTAGTTTCTTTGTTTGGTGTTTAGTTGTTCTGAAGCTAGCTGCCAGTGTAAGTCTTCTCTAGTGCTGAAAATCTTTCCAGTAACTCAAATTTTCAGAATCTGACTCTCATGCCATGGACCTGAGTTCAAGCCTCAGCTCTGACAAGCTGCCTGTCAAATCTCTCTCTCATTCTCTCTCTCACACACACACAAGCGTAAAGGACGTAGGCCGGTAAGAGCCGTGCCTGTAAACCTCACTCCCCTGATCTCAAGAGGCGCTCTATCGACTGATGTTAGAGACCGCAGTCTTTAGCCATCTTGTTAGAGTGGCTGCCTCCTATTTAGACGGGCCCAGGTTTGCATCACGCTAATGCCTCATTTTCACCCGAGCGGTATGGTACAGTTCAGTATAGTATGCAATTTTTGTTTCCATTGTCAGAAGTTGTGAATGGTAGCGTAATTCCGAACCGTACTGTACTACTTTTTAGGACCCTTCCGTTGGGGTACCTAGCACAGTAGTCCAGCACTAAAGGGTGGAGCTAGACTCACTGCAGAATGTTGATTGCTTTACAGAGAACTGTCACTTGCACGTGCTACAAGGGGAATTACAACACAAGAGGTGCCATTTTTTTAATAATGTTGAAACACAATACCGTTTCTTGTTGTGAGAAACAGCCACATGCTGAGAAGCAAGAACAAGATCTGCTGTATGTCCTCTATTGCTGTTTATTGTGTCGCTTTCTTCTTCGCGTGAGAATGACATTGATCGCTACTTTCATGTTGGTGGTGGAAATGCGAGCTGGATTAGAGTTTACTGTCCCGAATCGTACTGAACTCTACTGAACCGTAACGCTCGGTGGAAAGTTTTAGGGGGGTGAGTGTAACGGACGTTGGCTAGTAAGAGCTGTGTGTGTAAACCTTACACCCCTGAACTCAAAAGGCTCTCTAGTGACTGACGCTAGAGACTGCAGTCTTTAGCCTCCTTGTTAGAGTGCCTGACTTCAATGCAGACAGGCCCAGGTTCACGTCCCGCTTAGAGCGGGCGGTTTGAACCGGACGGGCTACACAAGCACACACACAATTGGTCAAATGTAAGTCTAACTGTCTCTTCCTTTCCTGGTCAGCAGTTCTTGGCCACAATAAAATACAAAGAAGGGCAGACTTTTATGCTTTTGTCATTTTTGAAATTAGTGCACTTCAATTTGCACTTACTGATTAATGGCAACAAACTAAAACTGAGATTAGAGAGGTCATCCATTTTCAGAAAGAATCAGTTTTGTACTTACCTGGTACAGCAGTCCCTCCAGGAGTCAGGATTGGAAGCTTTGCTGTGGAATGAACACATTTTTACTGCAACTCAAGCATGATATACTATGTGCTTCATGGCATTTGGTGGAGTAAGGCTATTTTTCGTACCTGGTTTTCCACTTGGAGCAACGGGCACCCCAGTACCACCTGGTACGACCACCACATCACCACCAGGTGTAGCACCAGGACCTGCTATATCAGTTCCAGTGATCCCTGCGCCTAGCAGAAATTGGGAAGAAGTACATCAGGTGCTATTTATGTTCCATTACCTTATTAAAGGGCATGACAAACGGCAAGTAAACACAGGTTTAAGCCTCGTTTCCACCGAAATTACCCAGAACAATTTGTCCCAGGAACTTTTTTCCCCCCAGACCTGTTTCTGTCTGCGTTTCCATCATGGTCTAAAGTACCGTAAAGAAATAATAAAGCCTGAACCTTGTTGTCAGTCCATCGGTTGTATTTTTAAACAACACAACCAATCAGCAAGTTCAGTGCACAAGTTCCACCCTCTAAAGTTCCTGAATTTTGAAAAAGTACTACCTCGCGAACAGGGACTTTCTGAGGGGGTATTTTTATCCCTGTGGTGTAAACACACCGAGTACCACCAAAGTCCCTAGTTCCTGGGGAAAAATCTTCCTGCAGTGGAAACGGGGCTTTAGATGGAACAGCTTGGTAAGCAACATGTAAAGCTATAATGTATATGAACTACCGTACCAGTTTTAGGAGGTTTGACTCCACTAGGATATCCTGCAAAGATTGAAATAAGTCTCATTGATTGCTGCTGACAACCTGCTGATTATTATCTCACATTGATAGTGACCTGTTTGTGGGTTAGTTGAATCAGTTACCTCCAACCCCGGCTCCTGGTGTCAATCCTGTCCCAGTCAGTGGTGTTCCTGCACCTCCTGCAACTCCTGCAGGCAAACGGTGTCACCATTCAAATCAGTGCCAACTAGTTTGTACTAACATCTCTTTTACTCTGTAGCAAATGTATACTTTTAGTTAAATATCACTGTGATTCTTATTTAAAATTAAGAGTTAGTTTCCCCATATAATCTTTACACTATTACGGTTAAACTTATTTGGCTTGATGTCTGTAGGGAGGGGCTAGAGGAAACAGCTTTATCTCGAGCTTAAGTCCGATTTAAAAAATTTTTTTTTAAAAGTGGTATTTATTTGTTCTTTTGTAGACATTTAATAAGCAAAAAAATCACAAAGCATACCTTAAATATATATTTAGAGGTACAGAATGTTAACGTCTCTCACCATATTTTGGAGGTTTAACTCCTGCTGGGTACCCTGTAATGGCATAAATTCAATAAATAGAATTAATCCTTTATATCACAATTCATGATATATAATGCATGTTTAATTAGTCTGAGAATTTAAATCTTTAAACACTTTTCAGGGTTTAAACAAAAGTGAGCAGTAATCTTTAAGCAACAAATGCCTTGAATAGATAGTGCAGTTGTCTGTATTAAAAAAATTAACGCCAATGCGCTTCGGGCGACCCGAGTTCCGAGTCCCGGCTCGTGGTCCTTTCCCGGTCCCGTCCCCCTCTCTCTCCCACTTTGCTTCTTGTCTAATCACTGTCCTATCATAATAAAGGCAAAAACGCCAAAAAAAATCTAAAAAAATCTAAAAAAAATGAATAGAGACCTCCAGGTACTCCGCCAGGTACACCACCAGGTACTCCACCAGGTACACCACCAGGTACTCCACCAGGTACACCACCAGGTACTCCACCCGGAACACCTACACATTAAATTTGTCATTAAAATCGTGATGAAATGGAAGCATCAACTGTAGGGTGGGAACTTGTTTTTATGCATCGTTGTTGATTGGATGTTGAGATGTGGGCATGGCACACAAAACTGAAGGCAGAGTAGCATGAGCAAGTTTTAAGAGAACTAAATTATTAGAAAAATTCTGCATATGTTACCAGAGATGTTTTTACTGGAAGATCCAGTTGTGACAGTAGTTTTCAATCTTGGTCCTGGGGACCCACCGCTCTGCACATTTTGTATGTCTTTCTTATCTGACACACTCAGTTAATGGAGCTCTTACCTAATGAGCTGATTATCTGAATCAGGTGTGTTAAATAATGAAGGCACAAAATATGCAGAGTAGTGGGTCCTCAGCACCGAGTTTGAGCTATGGCATTTTGATTAAAAAACATATAAACCGGGGTCTCCAAACTCGGTCCTGGAGGGCCACTGTCCTACAGAGTTTAGCTCCTACTTGCCTCAACACACCTACCTGGAGGTTTCTAGTATGCCTAAATAGACCTTGATTTGCTGGTTCAGGTGTGTTTAATTGGGGTTGGAGCTAAACTCTGCCAGACAGTGGCCCTCCAGGACCGAATTTGGAGACCCTTGGTATAAACCAATGAATCATTCACAACAAGATCTATAGCATGCATTTAAAAAACATAGGGATAATTTTCATTTCATGCTGACTTTAATAAACATTAATTTCAGTTTAGGAGGGATAATCCCACTGAAGGGATAACGTACTGCAGAGTTTAGCTCCAACCCAATCAAACACACCTGAACCAGCTAATTAAGGTGTTCAGGATTACTAGAAACAACCGGCGGGTGAGATGGAGCAGGGTTGGAACCAAATTCTGAAGGAAGGTAGCCGTCCAGGAACAGGATTGGGCACCCCTAGTCTAGAGAGTATCTAATGTGTTTACACTCATGTTTGTTATAAAAAACTTAAAGCCATTTACCGTATTTAGGTGGTTTTGCCCCGGTTCCATACCCTGAGAAAATATTAAATCTACTTTTACATGATGATGCACAACTGAAAAAATATTTCATTATTTTTTCACATAATGGGCAATGACTTGCCACTTACAGTATTTCTCAGATAAGGTTATAGTCATTAGCAATCAATTCTCAGCATAACAAATTTATAACCACCTACTGCAACTGTGATCTCCCCTTTTCTCTCCTGTCACAGAGGCTTCTAAATATCTCTCCTAATACTAGCCCCTTGATCATATTCCTCCCCATCTTCAACAATCATTTCTCCTTTTCCTCTCATACAAAACAGCCTGCTAGACAACAGTTCTTCAGGCAGACAGTCAAGGGAGTCTGTATTGCTATTTATCACCCTGTGGTTGGTGGAAAATCATCCACCTCACTCTGCTGGACTTATCTAAGGGTGCATTCGCACTTGTCATGTTTGGTTCGATTAAAACAAACCCTTGTGCGATTTCTCGGTTAATGCGGTTAATTTGAACATACGTGAACGCTGCCATCTGAACCCTGGTGCGCGCCAAAGAAGCGGACCGAGACCGATGAAAAGATAGGTCTCAGTCCGCTTCCAAATGAACTCTGGTGCGGTTCGAATGATATATGACATGTAAGCGAACCAAAAACAGGAAGATGTGACCCTAAAAAGTACAGAATCCTCACGCATGTCGGTTTTTCTTGTCATAGTCGCGAGTTTGCCCATGACACGCATCAGACGTGCGTCTCCTCACAGTAGATCGTTTGTGTGTGACGGAGGGATTCCCGCCACTGTTTTGACTACTTTACACATTTTATAAGCTCTTCACAAGTTCCCAGCTGGCCAAAATACCATCACATGCAGGCTACGCCCCGCTACACACACACAACGAGTGCATTTACCTCAGCAAACAGCATTGTTTTGGATGTTCTGTAAGTTCCGTCTCAAAATAGGCAATACGTCATAAAATCCGACCAATCACATTGTGAATGCATCCCTATGCCTTAAGGTTCGGTATCTTTTGGTTCGGTGATAAAATTGCCAATCTGAACACTAATCGGACCAGGACTAAATGTTTTTTTTTCTTCTTTGGTCCGGACCAAATGAACCAAAGGAACCAAACGATCCGAACTACAAGTGTGAACGCACCCTAAGTCACATCACTTAACTACTGGGTACCTCAGGGTTCTGTTCTTGGCCCCCTTCACTTCTTCATATACACAACAGCAATGGCATATATTACAGAGGCATATGGATTTTCCTTCCACTGTTATGCTAATGACATGCAGCTCTTCTTCTCGTCCTAGTATGATGATCACACAGTGGGTGCATCTTAACTTGCCTCAACCTGGATGCAACAAAACCTCCAACTCAGCCTAGTTATGACTGAGCTCCTTGTCTTGCCTGTCTAATTCAACACAGCATCATCATTGATATACAATATATGAAAGCTCTACAATATAAGATCAGACCGTCTGAACTCCTTGTTCAAACTCTTGTCATCTCTATACTAGACTACTTCAATTCTCTTTTAAATGGCCTTACTGCTTGCTCAATAAAACCACTGTAAATAACACAGATTTCAACGTCAAATTTGGTTTTCAATGAACCAAAGAGTCAGACTGCATGTTATACCTTGTCATTCTCTGCTTACATCGAGTTCAAGGCTATGATGCTAAGCTATTAATTTAGAACCCAACATGTTTTGTGGCACATCATGTTGTTGTCTCATTGGGATGAATGTAGTGTACTTTATTGGCTGAATATTTTAAAATGTAATAATTTCACCTCCAATGGGATATCCAGTTCCTGTTCCAACTCCACCTAGTACTCCACCAGCTCCACCCAAACCTAATGACAACACAAATGCCATTAGATATCATACCTTGTGTATTCTGGAGAAAAGGGATGTATTAAAAAGTTGCAAATTGCAGGATTGCAAAAAAGTTTAGTAAACCATAATAAATGATAAAACATTCCCAAATTTCAAGGCTCAACACATTTTTACTTGCAACTAGTTGTTCAGAAAAATAGTCATCAGTCAGCAGACAAAAAAAGTGAACAGACCATCTTAGATGTCTACAGCGGAACCGCCGTTTGCCTATACTATACTATTTAATTCATATTTTATTTGGCCATTACACATCACAAATGTGCTACAGAACTAAAAAAAAAATAGTCCTGCTTTGTGCACCTGTATTGTTTGGAAGTACAGTATGAGCTTTCAACAGTAGCTGCGTTTACATGGACCCAAATAATCTGATTGTATTTGGACTAGTAGCACAGTCGTAATCAAGAAGTCACATGTAACCACATTAATTGGAATAAATTAGCCAAATCCAATTAAAATTTCATTCGGATTGAAAGGGGTGGTTTAAACCTTTTCTAATCCGATCGAAAGGACATGTAATCACTTGATCAGATTAAAAACTGAAACTGGAAAGTACTATGCATGTAAAATGATGTAGAAGTGGTGTAATGACATATGACGCATTGGAATGAGCTGTTGTTGTTTAATGAAGGGTCATAAATGACTGTCGTGTCATTCTAAAATTCTCCTTCCATTCATCGATAGTGAAGTGGATCAGGACAACGTCCCCCAAAATAGTTAAATATTAAGTCTGCTCTTTAAAACAATGAACATAAGCAATATAGGAGAATGTTTAGTATGCACAACAGTGGGAAACTTTATTTGTTCATTGTGTTCATGTCAAAAAAACAATTCTGACTTTAAGCTTGTGACATATTAACACACACATCAACTCGATCACTTTATTTAGCATTCATGTAAACACTATGTTCAGATTCATCAATCAGAATTAATTCATTCTGATTGAAACAAAAAGTGTCCATGCAAACGCAGCTAGTGTGGCAAATAGAGCAGGGCCGAGAGCCATGGGAATGGAGCAAGGCCAGTGGCGCAAGTGTTATTGTGAGTCACCTGTTCATCACACAAATCTTGAGTCCCATGGAGGAGCTCCGGAAGGGTAAAAGAAGTGAGGACAGGGGAGGACGAGAGACGACCAAGCCTGGAATTTATGTTGTTGTTTTGTTTTAGTTTATGAGACAGTCGTCCATGAGGGGCTCTCGTTTCCCTTTTGTTTTGTTGTTTATATTTATTTGTGATTAAAGCAATGGTGAACATTCGCCGGTTCCCACCTCCTTCTTCCCTAAACTTGAACATTGTTACATTGGTGGCGGAACCCAGGATGAAGGAGGAACGCACTGTTAAAGAGTCCTCGCCTCTGTGGAAAATCCGCAGTGCCATTGAGAATGGGCTGAGCAGAGTCTGCCGCCATGGACATTTGAGGAGGTGGGATGGAGTGACTTGCCAGGCGAACGGCAGCGAGTTTGTCCATCCCCGCCACAAGTCACTCCAGCCCACCGCCTCTAGAGTCCATGGCAGGAGACTCTGCCACAGACAGGTTCACAATTTGCTACACCTCTGCATAATATCCTGGGGCTGTTCTGGCCACAGTTCCAGCCCCATAGCCCACAAAACAATAAGTGGTGCCAATACTTTCAAAGCAGTGAGCTTAATTTGAGGGAAGCCATTAATGAGACAAACATGCTCAGTCATGTTTCCAATTAATTGAGCATGAGTTATATTTTCAAACATCCATGTTCAATCTGTTTCAAGGAACATGCTTATAGTACCAAAAAAAAAAAAAAAAAGTGTGCTTTCAAAGCCTAAAGTAATTTAATAGGCTCTTTAATTTGGGGTTGCAACAAACTCTTCAGATGTTGAATAAAAAAAATGTTTGTATATAACTTGAATCTAGTGTAAACCATTACAAGTAAAATTACTGAAGAAAAAAGGAAATCCAAGCAGTCTCTTTAAATGAAAACTTTGTTCTTCACCTCAATTCAAAGTCAGTAATGTTTTTTTTTGTTTTTTTTTAAACATCCTTATTTACTCACAATGTAAACAGCTGTTCATTATTATATTAATATCCCCTAATATTACCTGGTCTCTGTCCAGGCACAACTCCAGTCCCTCCTGCACCACCCAAACCTAGATGTAGAGTTTTTATTTAGAGCAGGAAATTCAATGTTCCTAAGCTCTAGTTTATATATAAATAATCAGCTAATATAAATACCATATTTAAGAGCCTTGGCACCAGCAGGGTATCCTTAAACACACAAATATAAACAGAAGAGCATAAAATACAATGCTGAAGCCCATGCACTTTCATCCGAAAAAAAACAAAAAAAAAAACAAAGCTTATGTCTGTTTTTTCTTTCTTTTTTCCCCATCATGCTTTCTAGAATAAAGCAGTGATACCTCCAGCTCCAGTTATTGGTACTCCTCCTGGTACTCCTCCTGGTACTCCTCCGGGGACTCCTCCGGGGACTCCAAAACCTGTTCCTCCAGGTACTCCTAAGGGCACAATAGCATAATCTTTGACCAAACAATACTCTACTGACAGTCCTGTGTGTATGTACAGGGTAGTAATTCAAATAGGCAATATTATAATATCAACACAATAATTTTCAATTACAAACAACATTTCAGCACAAATATATGACACAATAAAAAGTGCAAACAATTTATCTTACAATGTCTTAGAAAAGAGTCAAATCCATACCATATTTAGGAGGTTTGGCACCAGCACCTAGCCCTGAAAACATTTATCACTGTTACTAAATATTAAACAGACATAAACTACTGCAAGAAACAAAATTAGCTTAACTGAAAAACAACAGTTGTGAGTCAATTGAACATATTCTTCACCTCCAGCCCCAGGCACAGATCCAGGAAGTCCTCCGATCCCAGCAACAGAACCGTAGCCTGGGACGACACCAGCCCCTCCTGCTCCTCCTACAGACAAGTCATGAGCAACCAAGCAGTGTCAATTTATTTCTTAAGTATTTATTATAACACACTTACCCCCTGGTAAGGCTTAAGACAAGGCTTAAGCTAGTCCTAGACTAAAATGTCTGTTTGAGCTGTTTTAACTGAAAGCAACTTGCACTGACAAATCTTAAAATATGTCAGTGCCATTGTTTTTCTCAAGATGCACACCAGTTATTAGCTTGCATATTGTCTGTTTATTAGTACTTATAAAGCAAATATCAATGCCTTATTCTGCTTGACCTTATTCTACATCCCTAAATCCTACCCCATACCTAAACTTAAATGCTACAACAACTACCTTACTAACTATTAATAAGCAGTCGATTAAGAGTTTGACGTAATTAATAGTGAATATGTGTTCCCTATACCAAAGTGTTACCTTATACTTTGATTATCTTACTCATTCTTTCAAAAATACCATGGTAAACCATGACACTCTGGTGTATAATATACCATGATACTTAATGATTAACATATTCATGTCCTTTGAAGTATCGTATAAATACCATATTTATACGATACTTCAAAGTTCTTCAAAGAACACTGCATGGTATTAGCAGCCCACAGCACAAGTTCTTGCTATTATCCTTGCTCCCCAGTCAACTTAAGTCTGTACTGTACATACAGTCTCTAAATCAGTTAATGCACCTATAAACTGTAACTGGAAGAGAATTGTAAAGGAGCAAAGGTGTTGAAATGTAAAAAAAAAAATAATAATAATAAGGGATCATCCTCACTACATTACGAAATACCATACACCTCACTACACCTTGCAAGTCAATTGTAATATGTAAATTTGCAAGAATTGTAGTTGTTTGTAATACTGCTCTTACCATATTTAGGAGGCTTCACTCCACCTGGATACACTAAAATAAAAGGAATTGTTAAAGTAATTTCTAGAATTATTAATATAGATTACCTTCATTTTTATATTAAAGGGGTGGTTCATTGTGATTACACTTTTTTAACTTTAGTTAGTGTGTAATGTTGCTGCTTGAGCATAAATAGTATCTGCAAAGTTACAGCGCTGAAAGTTCAATGCAAACTGAGATATTGACTTTTAAAGTTATGGCAGTTTAATGCCTACAATTATGACTGGTTTGGGCTACAACTAGCTTCTTCCCGGGTTGGTGACAACATAAACCATGCAATTAACATAAACACTGCCCCCGGGAACACGCAACAAAGTGGGCGAGGCCATGTCATGCGGCATTATAGAAGCGGAAGAGTTGTTTACACCGAATGCACGCGACGCGTCAATTGATAAGAACCCATTATAATCAGTGATATTGTCTACACTGGATGCAGCACGGAAAACAGCTTCCAGAATCTACACGAGTTCAATGCTGGATTTGCACAAAGGCTAAAGATAAAGAAAGATAAAGCAGTTCCCACTTTAAAAGCAGAAGCTGCTGTTTATGGGCCCCAAACTGTAAGTACGTTTTATTGTTTGCACATGTCTTTTAGATGTATTATGTTGCTATTTTTTTGATGCATCAAGGACGTAAACAAAGACCAACGCGGTTTGGCTTCACTAGCTAAATTCTGTTACTTCTCCAACAAATGCCAACAAACACCAACAATCTTCTATGTTCATAGACAAACAGTTGTTCATGCTATAAATTATTCAATACCTTTACAAAAATGCTACTACTCAGTCATGTATTCAGCTACAGTAAAGCTTTAATCAGGATAAAAACTTATATTAAAAGCTAACAAACAGCAGTAACATTTACAAGTGACAGCATATCTAAACACTTTGACATAAATACAAATGGAAATGCTTGCCATTCAGAAACATCCTTTAAAAACTGTGCTTGCAGAGGTTCTGCTTGACCCTCTTCATCATTACTGCTATCTGGGTCTGATTCTGGCTCAATTTGATACGGCAATATAGACACCATTATTTACATTTCCACTGAAGCATATGTAACAACTAATGGTAAGGGGCGTGGCATTCCCGGACACTTCAGCGAATCACAATACAGTGGGCCATCTAAGCAATCTGAGCACATTGCGTATTTCGGAGGGAGTGGTATCATTGAACCAGGAAGCCAAACAGGCTGTTCAAATGACAATGGAAACAGCGGTGTAGAATAAAGGTAAAATATCAGAAAAAAACAGTGTTTTTTAAAAAAACGAAGCATTAAGACATGTTAAACTGTGCCCCGTAAACACAATCAAACCTAGAAAAAAACAGTGAACCACCCCTTTAACACTTTTATTATTAGCAACTTTTTAACCTCACAACATGAATTTTAGGTTTCATCAGATGCAATATTAGCGTGATGTAAAACTCACCTCCAGCCCCTGGTACTGCTCCAGGAATTCCTCCAGCTCCCCCCACTACTCCACCAACTGGTAGTTTCCAACAAGTAGTTTGAGATAATCTTTTTTAAAATGTCTTAATGTTTTTACAAATATTTTAATAAAATAAGCAGTGAACCATTTGAAAAAAAAAAAAAAAAAAATTTGAAAAACTTTTGTCTACCACTTTAAAAATGCCCCAGAGACTCTAAAATCCATGTACATTTGAAATCAGATACATCTGATATTTGACAACAAAGCAGAATATACAATTCTACTCATGGATATTTTGTTTACTTGCTTCTAATTGTCTCAAAAGCTAGTTAGTTTTGATTGTTTGTTCCACTCACCTCCTACTCCAGGGTACAGTCCTCCAAAACCAGGCCCAGCACCAGCTCCACCTGCCCCACCCAAACCTATAGGAGATCAGAGAAGAATACATTATAAGATGCTTTGGATTTTTGGTCTTAGACTGAACCATTCAAATCTCTTCATGTTACCGTATTTAGCTGCTTTGGCTTGAGCGGGTGTCAGACCTCGGAAAGAAAGCAGAAATAAAAGTATTGAGACTCTATGATCATTGTAATGGAAGATATATGAAAAATATTATAGATATAGATATTATGGACATAATTGACCCTTTGCAGGGAGTTTGATTGACAAGTGATCTAATCAATCAGAATGCCGAATCCGCCATTTTGTCTGACAAAGCAGTCAGGAGTTAGAAGATTAACCTCAGTGGACTTAAACTTGAAAAAAGTGTATTGACGTCTTTCTGCGTTTGAAACAACTTTCCTTCTGATGTTCATTCATGTTTATTTGATAAATGAACTAGTAGGAAGAGATGATCGGTTTACGAGCCGTTTGAGCTGAGGCGCTACAGCAATCAGTCACGACACATTAAAGAGCCACAAAACGGGTTTTATTGTTTGAATTTCTTAAAAAATTACACAGTTTGAAAGCTGGGACTTTGTTTAATATCATAGGTAACCTGCTCTGTCTTGTCTATCGACGTGTTGTCAGTTTCCTCTTTGCTCCGCGATGTATTTTTCACTGCGTGTGGCGTGACAGCGCCATGGCTTGTCGGACAAAGCAACAGTAACTAAGGGGGGCGGGTCTTTGTGAAGGGTCAATTGGCCATGTCCCAAATTAAATGCAGTAGTATAGTTAGTAGAGTGTCCCATTTGTCGTTTTTCATTCAAACATGTGCTTACCAGTTCCCTGCCTTGCAGCTTTTAGCTGAACCCACACTGGTGAAGGATTTACAGCACACTACTACCCATTAGATTATGTGGCATTATATCACTGCAAGGGATTTTTCCAAGTAGGACATCTTGTTTCTGGTACATTTCTATCAACCAGTTAATGGTGAGGTTAGGATTGAGGTTAAGGATAGGATTAGGACAATGTTTATTTGACAATAAAGTTGTTCCAGAACTTATAAAAATGTGGACTCAGAGGCAGACTGCAAAGACTGAGAATGTTATTTGGGAAAGGGCTGTTATTGAGGGCAACAACATCCACAAGGCCCTGAACTTTATGATCTTCTGGATATTTTGTACAGACAGATTTTTACCTCCTGTTCCAGGGTAGACCCCTCCGGCTCCTGGCACAATCCCAGCACCACCAGGAACGGCTCCTGCACCTGGAGAAAGGCAGGACCATGGTCACTCAGTTTGACATTCCCAATGCTATATTTCAGTCCTGATCCTGGAGGACCACTGTCCTGCAGAGTTTAGTTCTAACCCTGAACTTTTGCTTTTACTTTCCTAGTAACCTTAAAGACATTGATTGGCTTGTTTGATTTGAGTTAGGATTGTAATACCCATGACTTGGTTTCGATCTTTCTTTACAGGTCATACTCAATTTGTACAGCTGAAGGAGTGTAGATCAAAGCCTTCGTGTGTCAATACTGGTGCTCCACAGGGCTCAGTTCTGGGTCCTCTTATATTTATTATTTATCTTTTACCCCTTGGTTTTGAATACCATTTAGGAAATTTGGTATTCAATTCCATCACTATGCCGATACCCCAACATCCAATCCTCCAAACCCACATCTACTCTTCCTCCACCTGTCCTCTCAGATTGTTTGTCAGAGATTAGTGGTTTACATTTAATCTTCTTAAACTTAACAGCAGCAAAATAAAACTTCTTCTTGTCAATCTGTTCTTCTGTGAATATTGATAACCTTCCAGTGTCTGTTTGTAAACAGGTTAAAAGTTTGGGTGTCATCTGTGACAGTACTCTATCATTCAAAACACATATAAACAGTATCATTCGATCTGCATATTTCCACATATGTAATATTAACTGGCTTTGGCTCTCCGGATCCGGCTCTCTCAGAAAGAGCACTGCAATTCTTGTTCATGCTTCAGTCATTTCCCGTAATAATTACTGCAATGCTCTTTTTTATTGCCTGCCTTCAAAGCTTCTCTATAAATGTCAGAATTCAGCTGCTTGAATTATCTGTAGAACTCCTCAAACTGAACACATTGCTCTCATATTGAGCCAAATCAGCCTCAAAAATAATACATTTAGAAAACAAAATTCATAAATGCACAGCACAATTCACATTTACAAAATCCAATTCATAAATTCAAAACACAATTCATAAATAGAAAAGTTAAAGTATAAATATTTCCCCAAATGCTCACACAAATGCATCTTACCTAATTAAATTTAAAATGTTTACACAAATATGTATATATCAAGTTCTTTTCATTAATTTCAATCACACATTTATGAATGATGTTACATGTATTTATGAATCGTTCAATCTGCATTTGTAAATCGTCACACGTGCGTGGACTGCTTTGAATTTGTGTGTGGTATTTTTGAGACCTTCCTGGCAGGTTAAGATTCATAAATATCTTTTTTTGGAGGATGTTCTGTTTAGCCAATCGCTGTGAGTTTTTAATCCACCAATCAAAGCACTCCTTACTGAACAGACTCAAGAAGCCCAATGCTGCACTTGTACTGTGCATTGTTCCATGATCGTGTCCTTTATGTAAAGACATTTCAATGGGTAATGGGTAATGGGTTTTTTTTTTTTTTTTAGCACCTGATTACAATTTCTACAAAATCACATTATGATTTATATCATTCACACAAAATACAGCTACCTGGTTAGCCTGCTTTCTTATACACCAAAGTTGCACATAGCCTACCCTGTGTATTCATATCAATCTGTAATGTTATTAAATAAGTGTTAAATGTCCAGATATTTCATTTAATTACAACAATTATGTAATGTGTTCTGTTGTTGTTGTTGTTGTTAGTAGTAGTAGTATCAGTTCACAGTAACTTTTGATCAGGCATTAAAAACAGCTACCACCACCTAAGGGAGATTTCAGCATGGAGGATGAAAACCAGACTCAACGAGTAAGTAAATTTGTTTTTTATCTGATGGCATTTTCTTATGATTAAAGGATGTTTTAGTTAATAAGGTGTGTAGTTTGCAGTGTTATAAAGTTGTTAGTCCATGCCAGCTTTCTTATATTATGTTTGTAGGAACACTTTAGTTATCACAGGATGAATGGGTGATAATCAGTCATTAAAACAACGATTTCGATGACAAACTATTGAGTATTTTAAATACAGTTTGTAGTCAGTGGGTTCTAAAGTTATCATCACAACCAGCTAGGGATGCCACGAATTATCTGCTATTATGTTTTAATGGTGCACCAGTCATTTCATTAAAAATGCAATCTCTACATCTTTTTTCAAATGTAGGTTCTATCTAGCTCTATTTAGACATAAAGAGATTGGCAAAGTGATGAAGATTTGTTCTAACTGCTTTGTAGCACTGCAAACTGCACACTTCATTAACTAAAACATCCTTTAATCAAAATGCCATCAGATAAAAAACAGCAACTTTATTTACTCGTTGAGTCTGGTTTTCATCCTCCATGCTGAAATCTCTCCACTGTTTATTCAGAATGATCTGAATAAACAGGGTATGTGCAACTTTGGTTTATAAGACAGGAGGCTTACCGGTGTGATGTTTCAATAAAGCGGCTTGGTTTCATTAAGATGTGTGCTTTATTAACATCAAAGCTTTAGACTAAACACACGAGCAAAATGTGACTACTCATCAAACACCGGCAGACTGTCTTGCTTTAATTCCTTTAACTCTGTAACTCAACTCTTTTCAAGAACTTGGGTAACACTTTAGTATAGGGAACACATATAAACTATTAACTATGACTTTTCCCTCAATAAACTCCTAATTTACTGCTTATTAATAGTTAGTAAGGTAGTTGTTAAGTTTAGGTATTGGGTAGGATTAAGAATGTAGAATATGATCATGCAGAATAAGGCATTAATATGTGCTTTATATGTACTAATAAATAGCCAATATTCTATTAATATGCATATTGATTTTAAAATTGTTTTTCTTACTTACAAGGCACTCAATAATCTTGCCCCTTCATACTTATCTGACCTTCTTCAGATTTACATTCCTACTCGTGCTTTAAGATCATCTTCTGCACTCACTCTTGTTCTCCCTCAAACTCGCACTACTATGGGGTCCCGGGCCTTTAGTCATGCAGCTCCTTATTTATGGAACTTGCTGCCACAGGATGAGTGTTTTTAAATGTTGCCTTAAGACTCATCTTTTAGGCAGGCTTTTATGTGATTACTTTTATGTTTATATCCAGTCTGTCCAGGCTGTAGTGATTATTTGTTTAATGTCAATTGTTCTGTTGTGTTTGTAAGGTGTCCTTGAGTGTCATGTAAGGTGCCTATAAAGTGTATAACAAGGAGCTTAAATATTGATACTTGCTTACCATATTTAGCAGCTTTTGCCTGAGCAGGGGAGAGTGCACCAGTACCTTGACACATGGGGGGAAAAAAAAGATTTATCAATATTGTATGATTTTATTAAACCGACCGTCATTTAACGCTATGACACACATTTGTATCTCACCTCCTACCCCGGGAAAGAGTCTACCTGGTACACCACCAATACCAGTAACACCAGGACCAGCACCTAGCCAAAAACGATGTGCCATCAGATTTGTTTTCTCTGAGATTATCAGTGGACTGTGCAATGCGGTATGGAAGCCTGACTTGCCAAATAACCACTCATGGGTCCCATAATATAACAGAATAATTAATCAGTGTACTCACCATATTTAGCTGCTTTAGCTTGAGCTGGTGTAAGAACACCTGTACCTGCTAAGAGGAAACTGTTTATTTGGTGACGCTTCATTTGCATGGTCCACTTTACACATTATATTAACTGTAAGTAACTTTGCAACTACTTGTCAACTAGAAGTCATTACAGTGTTAGTAGACTGTCTGCTTAATATCTACTAATACTTTATTTTGATGCTCCCCAACAGACATTCTACTGACTATAAGTTACTTTGCAACTATATGTCAACTTATTCTACTAACCTGAACCCTAATACCTAACTCTAACCTAACAGTCTACAAAAAGTCTACTATAGTCTACTAATACTCTAATGAGAGTTAGTTGACATGTAGTTGCATAATTACTTATAGTTAGTAGAATGTCTAAAATGGACCCTTGAAATAAAGTGTAACTGTTTATTTAGATATAAGTGTCCACTCGTTACAAACCAATACAGGTAAACATATTAAAGTGGGATTTATAATGTGAAACTACAGCAGATGAGATTTTTAAAAATTGTGGTCTGTCCTTTTTCAAGCTCATCAACAACATTGATTTTTGATTCTATTCTCAGGCTTCTTTTTTTTCTGTTCCACAACTTTGGAACTACATAAGAGTGAGTAAATGATTTCCGTTTTGGGGGTGTACTATTTTATTAAATTGATGGCTAATTGCAGCTCTTAAATCATTCTTTAGCAAAATTATCTATCACCTCCTGCCCCTGGCGAAAGTCCACCAGCACCACCTGGCAAAGCTCCAACCCCACCTAAACCTGCTCCAATACCTGAGGAAATACGTAAACACTGAACTAGCTGCTTGAGTAAATGACTTCCATTTCTGAATAGACTATTCCTTTAATATGAAAATGTTGATTGCAGTTTTGGGGGATTACAAAGGAAAATTCATCTTCACCTCCTGCCCCAGGGTAAAGTCCACCTGCACCACCTGGATAAGCTCCAGCCCCACCTAAACCAGCTCCAGTACCTTAAAAAATGTACAAAGAGTGAACATTATTTGTTCTGTACAAAGAGTATCTTTGTTCTGTGGAGAGAGCCGAGGGCATGTGAATTTTAAAATCATTTAATAAATGATTATTACCATATTTAGCAGCTTTGGCCTGCGCAGCAGAGACTCCTAAAGACCCCACACCTGCATACAGAGACAGCAGATCAGATATTGATCATGCAATTGCAGTGCATGTGTGTGTGCTGTTTGCAGCCATGTAAAGTAACATAGTGATTTCAGTATCTTGGCCAGTCTTCTAGGGTGAATATAATGAAGTCAATAGCATGTGTGTGTGTGTGTGTGTTATATTTCACCACACAATCTGAATAAATAAGGAATTATATTTTGCATTAAGATAATGAAGCCATTTTTTAGGCTATTAAGATGTTTTGCATTGGGACATTATTTTGCCCCCCATTACATTAATAGTTTTAGGTTGAAATATGATGTGTTTTTTACAGGCTGTTAGATTCACCCTGTACTGTATTACAGTGATTCAAATATGATAGCTCTGACATAACGCACCAGTCCCTGTTGGATAACCCGGCTTGGAGCCAGCTACTTTCCCACCGGGGAGTCCAGCACCTCCGCCAAAGCCACCATAACCTTTGGTATACCAGGTGAGAATCAGCACACACGCTAAAACACATTATACACCAGGTATTTTGCTCATGCATGTTCTCAAGTTTGCTACTGTAGCCTACCGTATGGAAGTTTACCACCAGTGTAGGGCAACCCAGCACCTGTTGAGATAGGTAATGTAAGACTGATGTCCTTTCATATGTATCAGAACATACTAAAGATATACTAAAAGTGCCAAAATTTGTGTTATCCACAACAATAAAGCTTGAAAAGTGCATACAGATTAAATTGTACATATAAAACTGCAAAAATTAAGATATACAAGCATCCAAATGATTTCTGTTGATGTATGAGCTCACTTTCATACAACATATGAAGCGTTAAACCGTTCAAGTTGACCACACATTTAATCAACACTGTATCCTGTTTTAATCAGAACAAATATGCAAGTTTGGAAAAAGCTATGTTCCACTAGAGGCTCACATATTAATACCGCAATCAATTTCTCCTAATTTTACTGGATGTATTCCTAATCCATGATTAAGGCTGATAACGCACCGATAAGAGAGACGTGAAAATATGTATTTCATTTCAAGCTTCAAATGGAAACATTTCCGAAAATATATTTCAGATATGACTATGAAAACTATGCCTATGAACTTTGTCAAGGCTTTTTCCCAAGTGAGGAGTCACTTCCCAGAGAGCACATCGTCAATCTGAGGTTAGTGCTCGAAACAAATTAATTGAGCTCTTCAACTGTTGAACCTCCATGTAGGAGAAATCACACAACTTTTCTGTGCACCGGAGAGCAATCTACAACATAAATGGATGACTATCAATGCAAGTCTGAGCAGTGATCCAATATAGCTGGGTTTCATCTGGAGCGTTTGATGAAAGACATTCTTACTTGCTTATTTCTAGCCACCTCATATTGTATTGCTTAATAGCTGTAAAACCACAAACGCAATCAGTCAGCAAGTGCTTCTTTTTGAGGGGTGGTAAAGCTAGGCTGAGCTGATTTGTGCAGTCTGATTAAAAGAATCAGATATTTCACCTGGGGCTTTGGGAGATTTCAGAGGGTATCCATGAAAAACTCCTTGTTGCAATGGCCCACCATATCCACGGCCACCTACGACAGACAACATAAACTTCTTAAACGTGTAGATCCAGTCAGATTTGCAAACACTTTTTAAAAAATCCATCTTCCACACTTTCCAGATATCATTATTCTGTTTAAAGTGGTTGCTGTTTGCTCATGTACTAACCAGCACCTGGTACCAGACCCTGTCCAGCTCCACCAGCAGCTATATGGGAAACATTCATTCAGTCATATATTGTATAGTTTATTTTCAGAAGTATCGCACTGCAATGACAGATGTCATTTTCATTGAGAGTTTACCTGATTTAGGCTTGAGTCCATTTCCTGTGGCTACACCAGGAAGAACACCCCGTCCATTGAAGCCTGTAGTCATGTAAATCCAAGTGATCAAGAATAAATTAATTCCATGTGTGCAATTTTAATTTGGTGTTTTATCCAAATAACTGATTAGGTTGCCTGCACGAAATCAGCAACCACAGAAAGCTCCCCAGATGTTTGCAGAAATCATTCAATTTCAACACATTTGTTTATGAGATGTCTTGGCTAATTTGATAATGGACCAAATATACTCTATGCAAGTGTGTGAATGCAATGCTTCTAAATGCACAATATGCATTTCATGCAGCATTTTATGTGGTCTGTTTTCTCCTTTAGGTCAACTGCTGTCATGGAAGAGCAACTGAGGTCTGAGGTCAATCTTGCTGAGCAAGTCCAATTAAATGGAATTGTTTTTTCAGCTACCTGAAAAATCCATTACACACTTTGAAGGTAACTCTATCGGCCTCTTGAGTGTGCCAAGAATTTGTAGGTTTGCATACTTGCATATAATATATTTCTGGCCTAGGAGTGAAGTATCTTCAGCTCTGTTGAACATATTTTACCATGTGTAGATCCATTTCACAGAATTCGGCATATGTTCCCCACAATCAGCATCGACAATGTGAAAAACATTTGCAGATTCCTTGTGGGCCTGGTGGTCAGAATATAGTACATAAACAGAGGAAAAGAACAAACCTTGTCCAGGAACAAGTCCTCCTTGATACGGACCAGGCACTCCCACTCCTGCAAAAATGAAGATTGAAAAGTTGATCTATAATCATGCATATTTCCATTCGTATATGCAACTTCACACTCCCATGCTTACCCGGTACTGGAGCTTTTCCAGGTTTTGCTGCTTTCCCTCCAGGTCCAACTCCACCAGGGCCAAGTCCTTGTACACCGGTCTGAGGAATGCCAAGGCCTAACAAGCAATACAAAGACTAGACTGTCATAGACTGGATCATCAGCATTCAAATGCACTCATGCAGAGGACAATGTCTGTAATTGCTAAATATACATTCACTGCACCTGGGAGACCAGTACCAGTTCCTCCTACACCTGGTCCTGAACAAACACAAACACACATTCAGTCACATCGCTAAACACATTGGGTGCAAAGCTAGACTGCAGATATTCCATGTGATTCCTCATTGATTCAATTTGCCTCACATGCTCCTTCCCTCTGACATAAAACAAGTCATCTTATCTGATTTCATTGCCTGGAAGCTGATGTTTCAGGCTGTTCATTTATTTGTTTAACCCTTTTCCAACCGATATCAAACACAGAGGAACAGACATTGCATGCTGCTTTTAGACTGTGCCAAGGACAAGCTGAAGTAATGTGCTGGCCTGTGTTACTTGAACACCACCAGCGGGGTCCCAGAAAGGACACATTTGTTGATTTGGCTCATGATCTAAGGCTCCTTCATTTAAGTTCAAGCCAACTGGAGTACCATGAAAAGAGTCTTAGCCATGTTATATGTAGTTATATGTAAAATGTGTTAAAAAGGGACCTCTATGTTTTTACGGTATGAATGGTTCTTCTGAGAATGAAGTCAGTTCTCCGCCTACTTTTTCCATTTCAGTTCTTCTCTAAAGATGCTTGCCTAAAAGATGTTTCATTTACTATGTGTTTGCACAATGAAAACAATGGACTCTCAAAGACATGTATTACCACCTTTAGGGGGCTTTACACCAGCACCTGAAACAAGAGAATCAGACTTAGAAGACAGTCATGCAGTTTGTGTTGCTTAGCCACTACGAAAATCAAATTCATAAATAGACTTGTTGAATGAATGGCACCTCCAGGTAGACCTCCTCCAGGAAGACCTCCACCAGGTAGACCTCCTCCTGGTAGCCCAGTGCCTAAAAAGAAAATCTAATGGTTATATGTAATTACTTGACTGCACTTTAACCTTTGCTGATTATTCACTGGATGCGTACCTGATTTAGCCGGTTTCAGACCTCCAGCCACTGGGTAGAATCTTCCAGCACCACCATATGCGCCATAACCCCCATAACCACCTACAGTAGGAGGGACATATATCAACAAATTCAGAAAACCTGTATGCATGGCATGGACATTTATTGGCAATTATTTTAGTGTAAGTAAAAAAAAAAAAAATGTAATCAAGCGTAATGTTAGTTCCGGTAGGTCACGTCAGTTAAGTTCGCATCAGCTGACTCTCAGCTGATCCATGTCTATATAGAAATATGACGTCTATCACCACATCCCTGTATAAGGTCCATTCAGTATTATAAGCAGCTTTATCGCGTTGCTCAGGAGCAAATTAACCTCCTCTACCTTTGCAACATGTCAACTAACTCTCACTAGAGTATTAGTAGACTGTTAGGTTAGGGTTAGTAGAATAAGTTGACATGAACTTGCAAAGTTACTTAAAGTTTATTTTGATGCCTCCCAACAGGCATTCTATTAAGAGTTAGAAGATATTAAGAAAACAGTCTACTAATACTCTAATGATGGCTAGTTGACATGCAGTTGCTTATAGTTAGTCCTTTGTCACAGTGGACTATCAGAATAAAGTGTTGCCAAAGTGATTTCTAATTGGAAGAGTATCACATATGAATGATTATGAATTATGATGATCTGCCCCAATCCACACATAGCTTGGACTGTAAACGCTATGGAGTGATTTAGTAAATGGGAGGGGCTGGGTGGGAAAGAATGAAGAGAGAAACAGAGAAAAATTTGAAAAGAAAGTTGAGATGGAGAGTGAAGTCTCAGAGGCTACGGTGGAGTAAATGAGGAGTCAGGCTTCATTGAAAATTATTGCTACATTGTGTCCTCCTTCAACACGGAAACCCTAAACAAATGAGGTCACAAAGTTTGCATTCTTATTTTATGGTAGAGGGAGGGATACAGGAATGGAAAGGATGTGCAGCAAAATGCTACGCTTGTCAGTCTTTCTTTTGCCTTGTTGCCATTATAAATCTGAGAGAAGCTTTAAAAGGCTCCTAAATCCTGGTATTCCAACTTCTGACACGAGAAAAAAGATTAAATTTCTCACAGTGGCGGATGGAAAATGGAGGTCATATACTCTTGCTCTCCTAGCACAGTTAATTGGTTTGCTGAGGGTCATGGAAAACATCGCTCTGCAGAACATACAGTTGTAGAGAGCTGGAGATGTAACCATATTTTGGCTTGTTATATACTATTAAATTGCTTGTCTACATTTGGCTCCAACCTTTTGCAATTCTTTTGGATCAGTTAAAATATCTAACATAGGCTAAAGAAAGGTCCCTGCTAATCTCAGCGTCGGGTAGCACGCCCACAATCTGTTCACAGATGGTCACAAAAATGTCAAGAAGTTACTGAATCCACTGTGATTTACTGTAGTGATTTACATGTGACCCCCTTGATCATCAATACTAGCAGCCCTACCGTTCCAGTAGCTGCAGCTCGATCCTGCACATCGTCTTAAGAGACTTTGACTTGGCCATTCTGAAACATTACATTTCTTTTACTTTAACCTTTCGGTGGTAGACCAGCTTGAGTATTTAGGGTCTTTATGTTGTTGCAGGACCGGCTTTTTGTTTATGTACAGAGTTTCATTCTATCTACTCATTGGTCCACAAAACATTCTTGCTCATCCACACGGTTTTTGGCAAATTTGAGGTTGGTAGAAATGTTCTTCTTGGAGAGCTGCGGCTTTCTCTGTGCTGTCCTGCCAGATGGTGGACTAATGAACAGTAACTTTTGCCGATGCAAGAGAGGCCTTTAAATCCTTAGATGCTATACTCTGGGGTTTTGTGACCTCCTAAAATGTCATATGTTTTGCTCTTGGAGTGATTCTTGTTTGGACAAACACTCCTAGGCAGAGAAACAGAGGTGTTGAGGTTTCTTCAGTTTGAACAGTATCTGATTGGTAGCCCTTAAAATCTTTTTTTCACTCTGAAAAGTATCAAAAACATTTGTTTTTCCTGGAAATCGACAGAGTGATGACTAGTTTCAGTGATTACATCAACTCTACCATGCTGTTCAGGCTTGAATAAGATTCTCCCAAGAAATAGGCAAGAATTAAATATTCTCAAGAATAAAATAATTCCTAACTGCTATTTTCTTATTATTTTCTAACTCAAGAAAAAAAGATAAGATTATTTTGTATTCCCAAAAACTTTTCTTAAGAATGTTCTTATTTCTTATTATCTTTTTTCTTAAGATTTTTTTTTAAGACAAAGTTTAAGAAGTATTAATGGTAACATTTTACAAAAAGGTTCATTAGTTAAACATTAATGTATTAACTAACATGAACTAACCATGAGCAATATTTGTTACTGTATTTACTAATCTTTGTTAACGTTAGTTAATGAAAATACAGTTGTTCATTGTTTGTTCATGTTAGTTCACAGTGCATTAACTAATGTTAACAAGATTTTAATAATGTATTAGTTAATGTTGAAATTAACATTAACAAAGATTAATAAATAGTGTATAAGTGCAGTGCTAACTAATGTAGTTAACTAATATTAACTAATGAACCTTATTGTAAAGTGTTACCATATTAATATTCCTGAAAATAATGTTCTTAAAAATCATCTTAAATATCTTATTAATGTTAAGATAACCTCCAACCTGTTTTAAATCCCCAAAGGTAAGATTTTTAATGAATATACTGAGTTGTTTAAAATATTAAGCATTTAACACTTACATATACATATAATACATATTACTAGTACCAGGAATGACAGAGAGTACTCTGAAGTGACACCGATCGCTCAGGAAAACATCACTAGAATGATTGTGTATACATAATATTTTATTCATTTGTCTTCATCTGTATTCCTGCAAACACCCGTGACAGAAGACCAGACCCAGAAAGTAATGGGTTATGCAGCAGCTGTGGCTCAGAAGAGCCATGAGAGCACTTGCCCTTATGACGATGAAACCCTGAAGTCACTTTTCTGGATCAGGGCTAATTATCACCACCCTGTTGACCTCCCAGACACCACAGGACTTGGCTGGAGGGAGGCCGTCATTAGTGGTCTGGAGAGCATCCTGCCTTGTTCTAGAGAACAGCCAGACCAAGAGCCTGTTTCTGTACCATTAACCGAGGAGAAATCGGATGAGCCCCCCGCAGACCTTGAGGGACAATCCGCCACAACGAGTGAGCCAGAGCCCATGGAAGAGAGGACAGCGCTTACCATCGCCTCGGAAGAGCAGCCCTAGAGTGAATCTGACCAGGGGTGTGAGCCCACAACACTAGTGGCAGAGGGAACAGAGACAGAGGACTGGCTGATGGACTTAAATGCAGAGGTATTAACTCCCACCCTATCTCACCCAGTGCCTGAGTCATCATCGCTGTTTCCAGACAAAGAACCGTTTGGATTGTGATTTATCAGTTTGTTCTGAATCACCACTGTTTAAAGCTCATTCTCATTCTCACTGTGATCCTGTCAAGTTTTCTCTTACCACCATCATCGCAGAGCTCAGCCAGTCCTCCAGTCCTGCCGCTGCCAGATGTCTACAGCCCAGTCTCCAGGGATTCCCTGCTGTGACATTGAGCAGCAGGCTCCACCTCCGGCCTCTGATCCCTTCGCTCCATCGACCTGTCGGCTCCGCCTTGGCTCCTTCCACCTTCGGCTCCACCGGAGACCCTCGGCCTACTGGCTCCACCAGCTTCCATCGTCCCACCGGCTCCCCTTGGTCAATTGTCATTCTACTTCCGCCACAGACATATGGGCCATCCGCTGTGCTCCGTCCCTCCACCCCTTTGACTGCGCCAAGGTCTCCTGAACCTGCAACGTTGCTCAGCTCCACTGACCCCCATCTGTGCCTTTGGATTCTATGGTTTAGTCTGGTTTGGATTCTAGATGCCATCAGCCACCACAACACCATCTTGGCTCCTCCCTACCTCGACACTGCCATGGGCTGTCAGCACTGGAGAGCTCTGGGTCTGTGCCAAAGGGCTCTTTCCATCTTCGCCGCCGCCGTTGTTCGGAAGTTGCAAATCCTCCGTCACCGCCTTCGCCGCCTCCTGTTTTCATCCCTTCACCACCTCTTCGTCCTCCTCCAAAGCTGCCTCACTAGTCATCATCATCACAGCACGAGGTCACGCCTTACCGAAAGGGGGGCATTTTGTCACCATTATGTTCAGTTTAGTTCAGTTCAGTTCAGTTCATGGACTTTTAGTTTGTATTTGCTCAGTTTCTGTTTTTGTTTGTTTGTATTCCCGCACTTCCTGGTTGCTATGTTCACTGTCATTATGAGTTTGTTCTGTTCAGCTGTGTTTGATTAATAATCACGTTTGTGTTCGCTATATTAGTTGAACCCTTCTCTTCACTCTTTGTCCAGTCTCAAATCTATTAAGATTACGTAAAATGTGTGTTGCTATTGCCTGTTCGCCTGCCTTGTGGTATTATTTAACTTTGAGTTTTGGAACTTTATTCTTTTGTCTTCATCTGTATTCCTGCAAACACCCGTGACAGCGCGTTTATTATGATAACTATGGTGAGCTGCCAGCAGAAATGACTGGCTTTGAGGTGTTCTTGATTTAGTGAGACTTCAGCACCCACCTTTCAATCAAATAACACCAAAGCCTGTCATTTTCTTCTTAAGAAAATATTTGAGAATTTTTCAAGAATTGCATCTTACAAAGTTCTTAGTATATCTTTTCTTAACTTTTTTTCTTAAGGTTTTTGTGAGTTTCCAACTTTTATTCCTTTTCAAACAGGGTTTTATTAGAGTGGCAGATTATCCTTTAAAACTGATATTTACAAAGTTCCTAGCACAATACTATGTTATGATCTCAAAATACTTGCATGATTTGTAAACAAATCCATTTTCATGTTTGCATCACATAACCAACTCCATGTGTATGTCTTTTCCAATGTAGTAAACTGCTTGGCAGCTCACCTGGTACAGCATTGCACTTGCACCTGTAGAAGTGAGCTAAAAGGACATGGGTGCTTTAGCAAATGCTATTTTATCTCACACTTAGGTTTAGGGTAGGTGTGAACATGATACCTAAATTCATGTTCATCTGTTTTGGAGAAAAGTAAACTTTTAGTGTGGTTACTGAACATTTCACTTCGAAAGTGATGTAAAACATGCAAGAAGCAACGTAATACATTTTGAAGAGCTACATAATTTTCCAATTAGCCTGGCCTAATTATTTCCGATAAATTTGCTGCTAACCAAAAACAAACAAACAAACAAAAAATATGAAGGGTTGCTTTACCTGTCAGTCAGCCAGACATGTTTAGTTCTCGGCGAGAATAAGCTGTAAAATTGGTCAGATTTTATGCCAAAATTTGGACTAAGTCCTATTACTAGAGCTGAACCCACAGATGTTTATAGGATATTGACAGAATATCTTAAATACATTTTGGCTTTGATAAGATTTCCCCAAGGAAAAGGCAAAAATGGTATCCTCCAAAGCATTTGAATGTGACAATTTTGTAATTACTTGTAATTATTAATAAGTAAATAATAAGTAAAATACCCAATAGCACTGTAATTTTATTTTTCAGAGATGTCATCACATGCATGAAAAAAATATGACTGGTCACTGGTCAGTCAGCCAGACATGTCTAAGTGGACTGTTCCAGACCAGAATAAGTTGTAAAATAGGCCAGACTTTATGTCTATGGCTATGTGATATTAAGTCCTGTGAGCAAATCTGAACTCACAGAGCCTCAAAATGTGGAATGCTCTTGGATTAACTGTGGCTAATTTCCTTTTGTTAATTAATTATCTCAAATTTAGCTGAACCTGTTGATTCATTAGTTTCTTAGTGCATATAATCTTCACTATTATATTAGTCAGAGCAACTCTCAGACGTGTGGATCAGACGCCCAGACAGGTGCGTCTGCCATTAGTTAATGATGCACTCCCCTGGTTTCCCGGTGTCAGACAGCAAACCTCCCTCAAGCACTATGAGGACTGTTTAGGCAAGACATCTATTCCTGATGAAGACCTTCCAAGTACAGCTGGAATATATAACTGTCTGCTTACTTTCCATCTTTCCAACAAGCCCAGAGTGCATGGAGTTATCGAAACATAACTCTGCCCACTCACAAAAACTTAAAGAGGAGGACAGGAAGCAGCATATACTTTTTAATGGATGGTATAGAAAACCAGAATGTTTAAGCTGAATGCCATTTGTCAAAGACAATAACCTGTATAGGTTAAAATGTTAGAAGGTAGAAACTTAATTTTCAGTTATTTTGGAATATTGTCCAGGGCTCTTGAGTAACCCTACCCAAAAAAATGGTATTGCCATGGTACCATGTCTGAAAACAACAAACAAACAATCAAACAAACAAAAAACACAGTTTTGATACTTTTTTTGTTAGTGACAACTCATTAGTAATGTCACAAACATATAAACTCAATATAAATGTGTTCATTTTTCATCTGCACCAACCCTGAACCTATCTAATTCACTAATTAATCATGTGCCTCACTGATTTATGCTTGTTTGCCAAATGACCATTAATTATGCACACACGCAAAAATCTGTGCAAATGTTCACATGCTACAGAAATATCTATTATGCTAATTTAAAACAGGAGCTGGATACATTACAGCTAGCCTGCAACAATACTAGGCAAAATGAAAGGGACTGCAGAGCCTTGAATAGACATACTTTATGTGGATAATGAATGTGAATATATTTGCTCATTGGCAAAATGTTGGCCCCTTAGTGCTGGCCCTGCAGGGCAGCCCTAACTTAGCCCCCAGGAAGCCCTCACTGGGCCCACAAAGGCCCTTAATGCTGGCCCTGCATGGGCAGCCCTCACTTAGCCCCCATGAATCCCACACAGGGCCCTCACTATTAATCTACAACAATCTGGCAGCACAGGGTGCCAAACGTTTACCATTAATGAAAATAACGGTTAATGATCGTTAAAAAAAGAAATGGTCAGTGACTGGCAGGGGCATCTGCCACTCAAATATTTCCTAAATCATACTCTGTAAAATGTAAATCTCTTTGATGCTGACCACTGCATGATGATTGAATCATCAGTAATTAATCAACTTCATCTAATCAGAATTTCTCTTGCAATTTTGGTTTAAACAAAAGTGCTTCAGAAACTCACAGGGGCAAGTTTGCAGGGGCTTAAACCAGCTCATGCAGAATGCCTTCAGTTTTCAAAGCATGTGGCCATCCAACCTGTCTAGGGCTCAGGCATGAGGTTGTAGTGCTGGGTGCCAGTTATATGAATGACTGGTGTAAACATTCCATAAGAATAATTTGAATGCAAAACACCATTTAGGTAGAGTCCAAATGAGAGGAGGATTGTTAAAAGCAGCAGATAGAGGGAGTCAGGAGTAAAGAGCAGAAGCAAAAGTTTATCTACACACACAAACCCCCTCCAACCCTCTATCCGTCCTCGCCTGGAGCAGCTGGACAAGCCCTAAGATTTAATTTAAGAGAGCAGAGAATTCATTGGCCCTCATCCATGCAACTGACGGCAACTGCAGTGAACCGACTACAGCATCCTGGAATTCAAATGGCACGGAATTCCTGTGAGATTATTGGAAGGATCTCAGGCGCGGTCATTTCCACTGACCTGTGAGCTTGGGATACCTCGTGAACCCTACAGCAAGTAAATGGCCAGTTACCAAATTGAAGAAAGAAAAAAAATAAAGACATGTATAGTCCTTTTTTATTTTCACATGACAAAAAAGAGGGTCCATGGATGACATCAACAACTGCATTCTGGCTCATTCACATTCATTGGTGGTTGTCTTTATACCTGCTTGTCCAGAACCATGAGGGCTTGCATTCTAGGTGCATTCCTATACTGCTAAAATAAGTCAAAATATTGCTACCTCCCTTCAAGATGGAGTTGTTTCATTTTCCATACAGATTCTTCAACTCCACTTAACGTTCTGTAGCTATAATATGCTTTGAGGAATCTGTGATTAGATCTGGTTCATAGGCCATTCGAGGTGAATCCCTAGAAGGTCAGATCACCTAAAGAGAGCTATTCTCAACCAGAGTTTTTTTAATAGCAGTTGTGTTGACATTATAATCACTCATTTAGTGTCAGCCCAACATGACTCTAGGCATTGTTCCAAGACTGAGTGACATTAACTGAGATTCCACAACTCTTTTCACTTCCAGCCTTTGGAATCCAATGTCAAAGAGACACCAGAGGGACATCAACTCTACCAGCAACATACTGAACTATAAGACACAATGAGTGACTGGCTCTGCTATGGAGATTTCTAAACATCGACCACAGTATTTGGCCCTTTAAACATCACCCCCAGTTTCACAGACAAGTGAAACTAGTCCTAGACTAGTTTAGACTAAAATGCAAGTTTGAGCTGTTTCAACTGAAAACAACTTGTACTGACAGATCTTAAAATATGCCAATGCCATTGTTTTGTCTCAATAAAAGATACTTAAATATCCTAATTGAACTAAGGCCTAATCCTGGCTTAGGCTAAGCCCCGTCTGTGTAACATAGCCCATATTTTTTATTTTCTTCTCATTCTGCAGAACGTCCTGCAATTAATTCAGCTTAATGTACAGACACTATTCTAACTTTGTTTTGTAGATAATTTCAGTGGTAAGTGTACTATCAACTTTATACTATAAGAAAGTCTGAAAATCTCTAAATTTGACTTAAACACTTTGAATGGTTGCAACTCAATATCTAATCAAAAGCAACAACAGCATTATTATATATGCATACAGAATTACGAATGCTGTTTAATTTTGTTTGCATACTCAGTTGTGACTGATGTTTTCATGCTTGCATCTGTTGAACCACCTATAGCCAATTTCACATTGTGTATTGATTTTCATGCACAATGAGTGAAAACGAGACATATCATGACAATAGCAAAACAGCTCTGATGCAGGATTTTATCATCACAGGACCTACTAAAACTTGAATGCTTTTCTACAAGCACTGTTATTTCCTTTAGGAAATGCAAATCTAGTTATCTGTAAGCTATTGATTTTTCCTTCGTTGGAAGTCAAAGTAAAATATTACCATATGTCCCCTACTGCGTCCAATAATATCATTTTGGACGATTGTTCCTCCCAAAGGGAGCAGGCGTTTGTGCAGGAAAGAAAGTGATGCACTGCCATGTGAATGGAACCAATTTCACAAAATGATCCATTGCAACAATACCAGCAAGTCTCATTGCCCCTGCAATGAGATTTTCTAAAACATGACTCAACTGTACTGAATTTTCCCTTATGTCACTGAGGAAAAGCCATATCTGCCTCTGAACTAGTTGCTTTTTTACTGCCTTGTTTACTGTCATTCATTTCCAGTGTTGGGGGTAACACATTAAAAGTAACTTAAGTTACGTAATCAAATAACTTTTTCAAGTAACTAGTAAAGTAACGTATCACTTTTTCAATTTACAATAAAATATCTAAGTTACTTTTTCAAATTATTAATGCAAGTTACATTACTAGTAATTTGAAAACATTCAGTATTCCTCAAAACAGTGAAATGCAATCTTAGAATTGTATGCAAACCTGTAATAATTAAATATTTTAAATTACACAAATATACTTTATGTATTAATCTCACTTTATAAACCAGTGTCTTTGCAGCTGACCTTCAATGATGTAATTCAACCATACTAATTATCTAAATGACTTTAGATTAGATTTAGAAATAAGAGTGTTGAACTTCCTTCTCCTGTATCTATTCTTCTTTGATCCAGAATCACAGCACAGCTGAAAGGTTTGTTTGAGCTGCACCCTCTACTGTACAGGAGTAAATATGCATTTCCTTCAGCCTGAGGCTGATTCATTTCACTTTTTGTGTCCTTAACATTTGCCAAAATAGAACTTTTTTGTTATCATTAAATAAAAAAACAAACAAACAAGCAAGTCCAGCCTAGGTAACAGGTAACGCAAAAGTAATTAGTAATTTATGAAAAGTAAAAGTAATTTATGAAAAGTAAGTAGTTACTTTTCATAAAAAGTAACTAAGTAATGCAATTAGTTTGTATTTTTAGGGAGTAACACAATATTGTAATGCTTTACTTTTAAAGTAACTTTCCCAACACTGTTGATTTCAAAGTGTGCCTGCATGTCTCATAAACTTTGAGTATGTGGGTTTATGGTAGCTGTACCTTACTTAGGTGTTCGGTGGTCGTATATGACTTCATCTTTAACATTACTCGCTCACAAGCTGTAAGATTTAAATCACTGGTGACAACCAAATGCTGACATTGTGGCTTCGTTTCAAGACACCATTTGTCACAAACAGAAAGAGATGCTTATGAAATGTTTATGTAGGTTTTATGAAAGAGTGCACTGGGGTGAAACGCCATCTGCTTCTGTCATCCTTATTCATGCAATTCCAGAAATATGCCACAAAAACACTCAATCCATATCATCTCGCCAGGCAGAACACAAACATATCACCCCCGGATGGGTTCACAGTGCAGTCTGAGCTGGCACAGACCACCTGATCATTTATTTCCATTATTTATCACATCTCAAAGAACGAAATCAAAGTCGAAAAATGTCAATGCGTGAAACATGTCCCAGATGGTTCGCATATGCATGAGGTTTGTGCATGCTGAATACTTTTCTGACAAGTCAGGGCTGAGATATGATATGACCAATAAACAGAGCTCACATGACCTCTCCAGTCTTGCTCAGGAATCAGGGTTGTCAAAGAACTTTCATGTAACCAGAAAGTTAGTTATGTGGTTAATTATTTTCGTTTTATTGTGTTACTAAATTTAATGCAATTAACTTCAATAAGCGCCGCGAAGCAGAGCATTCAAGTGATTTTAAACCATTCCAGTGTGATAAAATGCAAAAGAGAACTCAATTCATGCTTGTGCAGTGTCTGTGAACAATCCACTCTGCAGACAGCACACTAGTACAGATCTGAGTTCTTGTTTTACGTCTTATCAAGTCTGACTGGACAAAAACACACAACATTGTCAAAATGACAATTTTTGGCGAGCATCCGCATAGGCACAGTCTTACATGAGTTTGAAAGTCTTAAATGAATGTAAAGAGTTGGGAGAAAATCGGATGTGTGTCAGGTCTTAAAGTGACAGCAGCCTACTATACCTGCTGCTGTCTGTGTCAGCAGAAAGTCAGCATAAAACAAAAGCTGCAATACTATTTTCTTTCCTTATTGTGATGTTTTTACTTGTCTTTAATAATGTTTGAACTTTATATTAGTTAGGCTAATAGTTTTTGTTGTGGTATAAAAACTGTATTCGAGAACTGAATTTTCACTGGTATGTAAAATGTTGGTGTCATAACCTTAAGGCCCCAGTATACTTCAAACGAAATCGAAGAACGAATTGATGTGACATCATTTCGAACAAAATCAGGCCTAACCGAAAATAATTTTTTATGTTCGTTTTGGGAGTTCGAAATGGCTCGCCAAAGCAAACTCTCAGGAAAATTTCGCTCCAGCTGCAAAACACCTTCGTACTACCATTGGTCCGTGACGATACTGTAATAGGATAGGAGGTGTGCGCTGAGGCTCCGCCTTCTTTCACGAGGAACTCTTCTCTGACTCATTTCATCTGTTGAGTCCGTAGAGGTAAGATCTCTGTGGGTGAAAACATGAACACACTGGATAGCCGCTTTATAGTACGAAATGAAGTTGCGCTTCTGATGAAATGAAGCACTGACACTGTTTTCCATGTTTGATACTGTAAAGCTGCTTGCTTTTAAGAAATCTATTGAATAAAATACCATATAAATAAGCGTGACATGACTTTACTGGAGTGCTCATTTGCAGAGCTCATGCTAACATACCCATGTTGTTATGATCAGATGATTTTCTTATGTTTTTTATTAAAAAAAGAAATGCTTGCTGTTTTCTCATGTTGTTTATTTTGTTACTGAGAGGAAAGCGCGCAGCACATACTGTATTTACATATTCATCCAAATGCCACTCTCTGCAATGTGGGTGGCAACAGATGTTCGAAAATAATATGTCGCTGCTCACGTATTTCGAACTTCGTTTTACCCCTAAATGAAGAATGAAAAAGAACTTCGCCGTGAGTATATCGGGGCCTTTATTCATAACTCTTTCCCTGACAGCGTTTCTTTAAAGTTGCTAGCCAGACTACCATTTTTGATCAATTTCACAAAACTTTCATGGCCCCCAGAATATTATGTTGTATGAACAACAACAACAACAACAAAAAACTATTTTATTCAAGCCTCATGCATTCTTTCGTTATTTATCAACATTTGAATGTGGGTAATAAAAAGTTTAATAAAAAAGCAATACTTTGAGCAAAAAGCTGAGAAAATCAAATTTTTGTCAAAGACTGCATCTGTATCGGATTCACAACGATGATCAAATCACAGATGGGGTAGATCGAGTCTATAAACACCCTTGAAGCTGGGTCGACATAAATACCCTCCTTTGTTGACATTTCATTCAGTAACGTTAGGCTTTTTTGATTCATATGCTGTTTGATGATCACATTATTTTACATATGCATCTGCTTACATATGCTTCTTTGTCGCCTGTGTTTTGATCAGGAGATTCAGTGCTCTTTCAGAAGATGCGTTATAAAATAAATAGCGTTCTCTAGAGTATAACAGTGAAAACTTGGAAAGCCGGAAAATTACGTCAATTTGCGGGGAAGAGTTGTCTCATAAATGATGGAAATTTCAGGAGGAGTTAAAAAAAAAAAGGGCCAGTAAAAAAAAAAAATCCTTTGTTGAACCCTATTATATTAAAGGCACAGCAAATAAATATGACGTTTAGTATGTGAATGTAAATATTTGTTTTTTGTTATTATGTGAATATTTATTAAATGGCTTTATGTGAAGATTGTTTTAAGATTATATTCTTTAAAGCCTATTAAATGTTCAAAATTATTCATTTAAATTGTATTGTAATGTTGAATTGCTATCATTAGTCATTTCTTAGTACCATAGGTATACGTTCAAAACAGTGGAATTACCATGGTACATGTCTAAAAAACAAGGTAGTGTTGCAGTAAGTATGTTCTCATGTGTTCTGTAGTACCTATGCTTGAACAGTTCATGTTTTAAGAAACGGGGAAAGCATTGTCAACAACATCTTTGAAACTGTATTTGGGGAATAACCTTGTCTCATGATGACATTATTATTTCTGTTTCCCCCGCCTAATTTATTGCATCCACATTGCATTGAGAAATGAAGTCCAAATCTGACATTAAGATCTGTTGCTTTCTTCCCTCCTTTTACTAATTTATTTGCATCCTCGTTTCTTCTGTTATTTATTTCCAGCGTCACACTTTACACACGTTTCTTGTTGCGTTAATGCCGCGTGCATGTGTTACGGCTGTGAGTGTCACTATTCAAGAAGGGAACTAAGAAGAAAGGACTTCTTGTTTTATGCTAAATCATACTCTAATAGTAGAACGCTGTTATGATGATGATCACATTGTGGTGAGAAGCCTTTGGTTTTTTGGAAGCGTGCTCCTCCAAAGCGGTTGCGCAAGACTGGTTAAATGAAAAGCGATCTTCAGCATCTTGAAAACGTTCGACTGAGACATGGCTCAATGTAAACATACAAGCATATCATCAGGAGTGAGAATGATCTCTGAGGCCTTGTTTGCAAATTTTGCCTTGGGAGCATATTGTCTGCACCTGGGGACGAGCACAGGAAGTGATGCGTAGCTCCTGCGGGAGTTGGAGGATGTCAGCGTGGACTCTGCGACATGAGGATCAGCCATTATTCACAATCGGAGGCCAGAAGCTTGCAGTTTGAGGACAGGTCTGAGCCGGCTAATGAAAAGCACATGTGCTTCACAAGACTCGCTGGCTCTTCCCAGCTCATCTGCCTGGCCCACACCCTTCATTCTCTCTGCGTTTACCCCTCGCTCCCTTTCAAGTTTGAAACAAACTGGCTTCTCTCACTGAGACAATAGAAAAGCATGTGGAAAGTAAAAACCTGACATACTTTCTTAGGGTTGTGCTGCTCTGGTTTCTGTACAGATCAAAACAATATCTGGTTTTGAGATCAGGTGACTAAATAAAATGCAGCTGCCTGTTTAGCCATTGCAGAATTAATCCAATAAATTCAATTCGAAAAGTCTTGTGAGCCAAATCTTTCCTTGTCACCCCCAATCTAAGCATGATGTTTATAAGATCAAACACACGTGCAACGAAGAAAATCATCCACAGTTTGCGACAAGAAGTTGCTATTCACCCAAATTGAACCATTTTGTACAGCGTTGGCAGCGGAAAGCAATGCAGAATCCACCTTTGCTTCAGGCACTGCAGCTGATGGTTTCCAAAAATTCAACAGTTTATCACAACAATGATGACAGGCTTCACAATTAGCTCTATTTTACAAGGCCTCACACGAGATAGTACATGATGTTGTACTATCAAGCACTTGAATCATACACATACTTTGCTGATGACCTTTTGATTGTAATTGCTACGCCATTATAAAATGGTTATGCCTTCTTATGGTAGAGCAGATGGCTAGGGGAAGCAAACAATACTGTATAATCTATGCTGTGACATGAATATGCACAGTATAATTTCTATCAACTGAAATAAATCAGTCATTACAGAAGAACTATAAGTCAAAGAGCAAATATACAGTGGTGAACCATAAAGAACCCATTTACAGCTGTTTAGTTGCCAGATGCTTTAGCCAAAGTGGCTCAAGGTAAACATTTTAGTGGGTCTAAAAGCTAAAAAAAAGTTTCCATTGTAAATAAATGGTCAGTAAACACAAAGTGCTTTGAAAATTGTAATTGTCCACCCCAGAATAAAATAAATATTATAGGATCTTAAAAAAATCGTGTGAACGTTCTGGTCAGACATGGGGCCAGTTCCACTGACGGAGCCCAGAAATCCCAGTGGTACCCTGCATCTATCCGTCGTCCAAACTGCTTCTCTTATGTAACTTATTTTTGAATGTTCATCAATGCACTTAATTTTTACAAAGCACTCTAGCAAGGGTTAACTGAGTAAGCTGTACTATGCAGGGCCATGTACTTAAGAAAATTTACTGGCCATAAATATTTTTTTACTGGCTATGAACGGCAGTAATGACACCAAAAATGTAGATACCAGTGAAAATTCACAATTCTCTATTCCAATTTTGATACCACAGCTAAAACTACTAACTTGACTATAAAAATTTAAAACATGATTAAAGACAAGTAGGCCTGGTTTCGCAGACAGGGCTTAACCTAAGCCAGGATTAGGCTTTAGTTCAATTAGGATATATAAGTATCTTTTATAAACATGCCCTAGAGAAAAACAAAACAATGGCATTGACATATTTTAGGATATGTCACCTCATGTTTCTTTCAGTTAAAACAGCTCAAACATGCAATTTAGTCTAGGACTAGCAGACAAGAGCAGTGAATGATTTTCTCTTAGACCTTTGTTGTTTGATTAACATTAAAAACAGACAGGAGGTTTATTAGGCTGCTGTCACTTTAAGACCTGCATGGATACTGTATACATGCATTTTCTTTCTCAACTCTTTATGTTCACTTAAGACATAACCAACAATGTTTATACTTCTGGGCACTGCTTCGGATGTTTGCACACAGAAAACTTCCCACACTGCATACGAGTTGAACGTTATTCAACATTACATTGTTAGAATTCATAAAAATGTTACCGTCATTTGGCGATTGACAAAGTTGCTCACCAACGCCAAATTTGTTCAATCTCTACAGCATATGAGGCGTGCAGTATGTCTTCGCCTCTGCTGATCAGAGCACACTCTATGAGGAGTGTTGCAGCCTCGAAAGCTATAAAAGCACTATATAAATGTAACAAAATATAATAAAGGTATTGTCTTTGATGCTGCAGGGTTGGGCCTTCCCAGACGCATTTATGAGAATTTACAGTCTGGATCCACATTGGGTTCTCATCCTGAGTTGTGCCCAGACAGGTTTCACATCAGTGCAGACATTAGTCAGTCTGGCACAGTGGGCCTTTCGATCCCCAAAATGCTGTCATATGACGCAATGTGAGTTCCCTCAAAAAGGGAACATCTCAGGTTATGAATGTAACCATTGTTCTCTGAGAAGGGAATGAGATGCTTTATCCCTTTACCACACCTCCTGAATGCTTGCAAGTGGCTTGCTTCAGCCTATCAGAAGCTGACGCTGTTGTGTGCCAGCTTACCCTTATAGCTTCCGTAGTGCGGCGTCACATGGTACTTCACGACGCAATGGCAATCAGGATTGGGCTAGTTTCACACGTGCTTCAGATGCCAGCCACACTGGAGGTGTTCCCCAAAGTGTTGTCATTCGACGCAGCGTCTCGTTCCCTTCTCAGGGAACAATGATTACATTTGTAACCTGAGACATATTCAGTCTATATTTCCACAGCATGAACGTAAGATCTTAAGGATTTATGAATGAAGCGCTCATTTTAAAATCTTTCTAATCTACTGACATTGTTATGACATCCGCTTCAAACATTACAATGCTCATGATAACTATCCCTAACTCTACAATAAGTAAAATCCACTTCACCAGCTAATTACTCTTTGACAGCGATGCCATAGAAATATACAGAGCTACTGCAATGACGGAAGTTCAAACACAAAATTTAAATGATGGTTGCACGCTTGTTTCTCTGACACATAAGGTGCATAGGCAGCCAAGTTATATTGAAAGCCGATTTTGCCAGCGGTGAAGTACCACTTTATATATATTAATTAACTACATGTACTTAATATAGGGTTAGAATTACGATTAGGGTTTGGTGTAGGGTTAGTTGCATGTAATTATGCATAATAACACTAAAATAAGGTGTTAACTTTTTTCAGGGGCTTTTCTTTGGGGCATGTGTGAATTCTGTGGAATGGTATTTAAATAGAGTTGAGAGTAATACAATCTCCTTAGTTGAAAGTGTCAACTAGTACCATTATTTAATAAATAAACAGACATGGGCCAGGGAATGTGTATAACTGGGTGGTCAATGAATGAATAGGAGTTCAAATTCTATGAAAATCGGTGCTTTCTGCAGAACTCTGCTGGCACAGATTATGTGTAGTCCTGCCCATTGTCTACCATTTGAGTGAAATACAGAAAAACATAGCCATGACTGATTTTGAATATGGTCAACTGCTGAACAGCTGGCCTGAGCTCATTCAGATACTTCCTTGCATCCAATCTAATCTTAAATGCAGCGTTTTCTGAGCCTTCTGTTCATGCTAGGTCGTGTGTTGCACATCGGATAAATGTGAGGCCTGGTGTCTGAATACCGTCTGCTTCCCTTCAGATCTGCTAAGTATTTTTACCTCAAAGATGAAAAGCGAAAGATTAGACAATTATCTCCTACTTCACTCCAACAATCATAGCCAAAGACAACTTCCACTGCAAAATCTGATATCTGGGAGTTTATAAGCTCTTTCAGAGTGAAAAGGTCTTTCTCAGACGAGCCAGTGAGCTGCTCCAAAGTTTATCGAGCCTGGTTACATTTGTTTAATTCCTTATCTCTCCAAACATGTCGCTGGAATCGGCGCTGCTTTAGGAAATTCAATTATACCCGAATGGTGCTAATGCACCAATAGTGCTTGGTTTGACAGAGAAAGCAACAATATTTACATTACAGTATCAGAATGGGTCCAGTTGCACTTGGTAGGCGCCAAGATTTCCACTTATTGTATTGCCCGTGTTCCAATAACACAATCAGCGCTGATGCCCCATTGTTTGAGTAGCACTGATGTAAGTTTACAATAATTAAGTCAGCTCATGGACAAAGGTGCTGGGCTGAAAACGATCAGGTCGCCCACTCACTTCACCTAAAAAGGATATTCTGTCCATAGGTAAAAAGCCAGTGGACATAAAACTGTACTGGAGAAACATGGCAATATTCTTACTTAACATAGAATCAAGTATACTCAGATTGATCAACTTTCAAATAATATTGAGATATATTATTTGAATTATTGCCAAAATTCTCAGTGGACTTACCTGGTTTAGGAGGTTTTCCACCAACTCTTAATATAATAATAAAATGCTTGGAGAGATGATTTTCTAGTCCACTAAGACGATTGAATCAATCAGTATCATTTTGGTAATACTAATAGCAGCGGTTTTATTATGACTTCCAAGTATAAATGCCAAAATTTAATAAGGTACCAACATTTATTTTACAATGTATGTTAGTACACTCAAAGTACATTTAACATTCAAACATTTGAGGTTAGTAATTTTTAAATTTGTTTTAAGATTTGTTGCAAAAGATTTTTATTTCAAATAAATGCTGTTCTTTTGGAATTTCTATTCATCAAAGAATCTTGAAAAATAAAATGTATCACTGTTTCCACAAATAATAGGAAGCCATTTTAACTGTTTTTCAACATTGATTGTTTTACATTTTATACATTCTAAACATTCTATTCTACATTTTAAATATTCTAAACCTTCTATATCATGGTTTATGTGCATGTTAAACTTTACTATAGTGCATTTTAAAGTGCCATGATTTTGTACCATCATTTTTTGCAATGATAGTGATACAAATTTCATAACATTACTCTGGTGTGCAACATTTTATAATTGTTATTGCTGTAAAAACGCGCAGAAAATCTTTGTATTGCTTTGCTAATTAAGTGTATAGACTGGCATACTTGTAAGCATGCAAATAAGTATACTTGTATGAATGACCTTGAAGAACTCTTACCAGCTCCGTAACCTCCAGCCCCTAAAGCTCCTGCTTGAGCACCAGTGCCAGCAGCTCCTCCATATCCTCCTGCTGAACAAGACCGTAGTTCATTAGCATCCCTCTCGCATTTATGAAATGCTTTATCTGTGTATGCTCGAATAGCATACATTACACGCAAGGAAAGATGTGAGTTCACTGACTGGCACACAGGTGGACTTTAACTTTTATAGGTGTTTTTGGAGTATGACAGCTCAGTTTTACTGATATGGTCTGGCAGTAAACACACTTAACAATAGCGGCTGAGTTTGAGAACTGATCATAAGACAGTGGTGTTATCAACCTCAATGGACATCAGGTATATAATGTGTAAGCTAGATTGGACTTGATGAAATAAAAAGCTACAGAACATTGCCACCGTTATTGCAAAAAAAAAAAAAAAAAAGATATGGTTGTGTGGTTTTATAGAGTTTACCTGATATCCAACAGATATTACAAAGATATAATATTGGAATTTTAATTTAGAGGACAGAATTCTCAAAAAATATTGTGGTTGAAGCGGGTTTGGAACAAGGTGCTTATACTGCAGCCAAACACATTCCTGAATCTGGTTCAGTTTGCTGATCCTGCTGCTGTTGTCATGACTGAAGCCTTCATACTCAAGGTTATCAATTGTCAGTTTCACGTTATTTCTACACCACTGATCAGTTGGACAAAGAATTCAAATGTTTCAGTTAATATTAAGTTTAGAGGTACAACTAATTGATTGATTGTTCGGTTGGTCGGTTGGTTGTTTGAGTGAGTAAATAAAGTCTGAATGATGTTAAACAATACAGGATACTGAAATCACCCTACAGTGTTCATAGTCAAAGTAAAATGATCTTACCTGCTGCTTTTGCTGCTTTGTATGGGGACGTCCCAGCACCTGTTAAAACCAGTAAGAGTTACAGGACTATCAGTGCAGATGAGTCCACATCTCGTCAAGTGTAACCATTCAACTTTACTCACTGTAAAACCTAACAGTTGATCTAACTAACTAACCCTTTTTAGTAAACTTAATTTAATGTCCAAGAATTTGTTGAACTTACTTAAAACAATTTAGTAATCTTTACTGTTTGCATGCTATGCTTTGTTACTCAGAAAACCCAAGTAAAAATGACTGGTTTGAGTACCATTGCGTCAAGCAAAAAACAGAAAAAAAGAAAGAAAAAAAAGGGCGGGGCAGAAGTTTTTAAGGCAGGGCAATTCTTAATAGACTTTTCGCTCATTTTCTCCACTTCTGCAGTTCTTTCTTTAGTTGCATTCACTCATTTTCTTAAAATGATCTTGAATGTTAAATTATCAATACAACTAAAACGTTTGGGATAATGTCACGTAAGTTGACCATAAATTGATTTCCTAAAGTTTCTTCTCTCCATTTTAGTGATTAGCGTTTCATTTGGTTGTGCACTTGGAACTTCACTTATATTATAATAACTCTCTTCCAGTTGATTTCCAAATGGGAAATTACAGTTATTTATGTTTTCAAAGGAAAAGACATATTAAATAGATCGCTTTTAAAAAGTGACATAATTTGGCACTAAATCAATAACTAATTTAGACTTTGTGTAGAATTTTGGTTTATAGATTATATTACTAACATATATATCATAAACACCATACTATAGTGAAACATCAAACATTTAAGGGGGTTGATTCCTCTCTAGTTGAGCCGGTGCCTTGCAATCAACCTTGCTCGAGTCACACACAGATGGTGCTCTCAACCTCAGACAGCACCACAAAGTGTATGAACCTCTACTTTGGAAGACATTCAAGAGTTTGGTTTTAGATTCCTAGCAGCTAGTAAACTAGATCTTCCAGCATGAAAAATGTGGTGTTAGTAGTGTGTGAGTAGTAGGGTACAAAGGAGCTAAAGGTGCACCGGGGTAAAAGGCAGCAGAGCACTTTTCTTTACAACCGTTTTTGATGATGCACTTGGAAATTTGGCTGATCCTTTATGTGATCGCGGCCAACAACGCAAAGCTGATTCTGTGCTAATTTGATCTACTATTTAATGTTTTTAAAAAATGCCATAGATTTATGTAGCAAATGAGAATCGGTAAAATTACACACATCATATTTTCAGACAAAGGTCTTGTTAATGTTCTTTTCAGTTTTGTTCAAGGTAATTAAAGCAACAGTTTTTCAATAATGGAAGAATATATAAAAGTAAGGTATTTGGGGTAAAAGCTGCTGTTGGGGCGAAAGGCACAGTAATTAACATGATAATAAAGAGCTGGCTAAATTTTCAATTTGTTGACATGACATGCTTAGATTCAGATGGTAAATATCATATATCAAGTTGGGTGTCCACCTTAGAGATAATCACCATATTTTTAGTAAAAGCATGATATTGTCACACTTGCTGTGTATATAATCCAAAAGGTGAGAGAAAATGGAAGCAAAAGGAAGCATAACAATATCAACCCAAAACTAAGGACTGAATAAACTGAGGGCTTAATGGTGCAATATGTAAAATGTTCTGTCCGCTAGAGGTCGCTAGAGGCCTATTCAAAACAAAGGCGTAGCTTGATGATGCCAAGTTTGAGCACGGAATCTTGGGACATGTGGTCTCCATCTCAACGGACAGTGCAAATGAATAGGGATTGGAGTCGGGAAGAAATCATGTTCATGGATGTGATTATTAATGTTACTGTAGTATGAAGCAGAGCAGGCGCGAGTGTTGTGGAGCTGAACGAGGAGCTGGAGCGATTGATCAACGCACGCCTCACGAGCAGCGGGACTTTTATTATGACACAGTCGCCGGCGCCGCTTCCGCTTTTCCGGTCATGAGTATGAGGTAACGCAGCTCTGTTTATCATATGAGATACATTTGAGAGTGTTGAAAATGATGTTATAACGTTACTCTGTGCGTTCGCTCGGCGGCTGCTGTGAGACACTGTTACACACTGCAGTAAGATAGATCGATTTTACAATATCATATTAAATGCTGGATGGCTTGTGTTGATAAATGGCATGCAGTTCATTTTAAAACGTATTGTATGATGGAGAAAATGCTGTATTACTGTTACTAAAAATAAAGCTGCATCTGATTATGCTATGTTAGCTACTTCACAAAATAGTGTTTTTCTCTGAGGCATGGTAAAGCATGGTACTCGCAAAAAATCAAGAAAATTAGATTTAAACAATAAAAGTGTTAAGCTATATAACAAACAATTAGTATTCTTTTTATAAATATATCAAAACAGTTGTTCCCTTGCCTATTAAAACATGTAATATATTAAAGCGTCTTTCGTGTTTCCATGGTTTCTACAAAATAAACCGGAAACCAAGGGTAACGCGGGTATGATGCAATTGACAGGCGACTCCTCACACGTCCCGGAGCCTTGGAGAAAATTGCAATTTTCTCACGATTTACAAATAGTTGGAAACATTTGGGATATTGTAAGTACTCAAGTGAACAAAATATATAACACTGATCTAGTGGTATTTGGATATTTTACTGCAAAATTCTTACAAATTGCACCGTTAAATATACAGGAATGGCAATCAACAGAACAACAAACAGGTGATGTCTAATCAGGAACCATATAGTAACAAACGTGGTGGGAAAACTGATAACAAAGAAAAGTAGGTCAAACCAAAACACAGGGACAAGAACTCAAGCAAAATAGAACATACATGTGACAAACATTTAAAAGTATAATAAAATGTCATATTTATTGTGACTAAAATTAAAATTTCCATAAAATTTGTATGAGATCTCCTTCAATGCTTTCAGAATCTTTTCTTTTTTTAAATCATTTTCTGTATTTTTAAAATGAAAATATTTTAATTACAGTATATTTATTGAACAAAAATGAATTTATCAAAATAAACAGAAAATAGTGCAAACTTTGCTGAAATGGTTGTTTTGAACAAGTATTAACTCAGATATTGTTTGAAACATATTACTTCAGCTACTTAATAAAGTATTTGTATCAATATTGTATGCCTTTTTCCCCGTGCTGGTTTTACCCCGTGTGTCTGTGGGCTAAAAGGCACACCTTGCCACCTCTTACATTTATAAGATTTTTAAATAAACAAAAAACCCACTTTTAAGATTTATTTTCACACAAAATCTGTTGCTCCATCAATGTTTAATAAAAACATGTATTTTTTTCTGCAATTATACACTATGGTTGTAGTGGAAAGCACATTTTTGTGTGCTTTTAGCCCCGTTTTACCCTATTGCATGTTGTATTTGAAATCCATTCTGTGAGCTCTGATTGAAATCATAATCATCATGTCTACATTTGTATAAATGTCTCTATGATGAGCAAATTGGTGAGCAGATCATAGCTGTTATCGGTTATACCTGGGTAAAGTCCAGCACCTGGTAGCAATCCAGCACCTCCTGGTCCTCCTCCAGCTGAACCCTGTGGCACATACACCCCTGAAACAGAAAAACAGCAGTTGTCAGGGTCTGTCTTTTATGTTTTTCCTAGACCTAGATGACATCCAAGAAGAAGAATTCACTCTGAGGAAACAGAAACAAATTCTGAAAAATGCTGAAGGCCTTGAAAAGCATTTCTCTGGACATTTTGCTGATGTCAATTACTCACAGGAGTTCAGAAATCATACGGCCTTCAAGTGAAGTCAAAAATGTGTTTGCAGTCAGATTCATATGAACTCATGCTCATTTCATGTCTTTCTCTTTTTCTTTTCCTGACAAAACAGGACTAAGCACTAATACAACAGAAGAAAGAGGAAAGGATAGACATTATGGGTGAAATAATGCTTGTGCTGCTACAGAGGATGATGGGAAATCTAGTCATTGCACAAAAAGCCTCATAAACCGGCTAAATGAATGGCATTTTCTCGCAAACTCTATCATTATTGATCATCAGCAGTGTACAAAATGTGCACAAACTGCTATGCATAGTCAGCTTAATGACAAACTCATTATGATTGCAATACAAATTTGTTAGTGCCACCACTTAACCCTCTATGGGACTAATTGTGAAATCACAGCTACAAAAAAATAAATGAGTAAAAAAAAATTTCAAAATTAGTTTTCTACATCTGACCTATGACTTTTTTTAGGGTGCCGTCATTTATAACTGACTTTGTCCTATTAGGTTCAATTATTTTTGGCGAATTGTCTGAAACTTCACACACATTCAAATGCATTTTCACTCTCTGAAGAGGAGTGAAAAGGTCTTGGTGTTTCAAAATAAACATTAAAAAGGCTTTATTAACATTCCATTTCATCTTGTGCTACTATATTTCATTTGGAACTCACATGTGAAAATGTCAAAAACTTGACACAAATTCAAATGCAGTTTCACTGCCTGGAAAGTAGTGAAACCATGTCTTAGTGTTTCAAAGTGCATTTAAAGATCATTGTTTCTTTCTTGGAATTCCAAATCAATGATTGTAGCACAAGTGAAAATCAACAAGACTCTTCTTTTTCAGTGTAGCCCACACTTTCCACAAGCAACTCAATCTTCTTGACCTGTTTAGTCATCATTTTTGGTGTTTGTCAGTGTAGTGAGGCCAATAGGCAGTGGCATCTTTCCTGACCTCTGGCTGTCGTGTGGCTCACATTTTCCAAACTGGCATAGGATAATGTATTCAAATGCATGACTTCCACAAAAATCTATGACTTATATTCTTCATCTCTGTCAGCACCCTCACTGCTTCTATCCTCCTTGATCCTCAACTTCCTTTCTTTCTATGACCTTATTTTCTGATGCATTGCCATCATCAGTACTTTCTGGAAAAAAAAAGCAAAGGCAAAAAGACTATTTTACTGCCAGCCAGTACAGAACAATAGCGCAGCTACACTGAAAATGTATCCCCTGAAAGGACCTTGTAATTTATGCATGATGCACAGATTTTTTGTTTTTTACAAAATGTGCATTAAAAATGTCCAAAAAGTTTAGAAAACACATTTGAATATACAATGATAATTTAAAAAATGGAATTTATATATATATTTTCTAGTCTAAAATGAACTCGCTATGGAGCCTTGAGAGCATGTGACCTAATATGTGCTAAAGTCTCGATTGGCTGAAGGGGATGTCATATGATATTACTATTTTGGTTGAACTTTATTATTGTATTTTAAATGCAATTTTCTTAGAGTCATTTATGAATGACGATGTCCCATATATGGTTAAAGTCTGAACTAATGCATTGCTTCATAATGAGGGATCATAAACCCCTAGAGGATCATGATGGAACTGCACCCCTGTCACAATATCTTAACAGTTTGTAAAAATACACACCTGACCTGTAAGTACACATCTGTCATGACAACTCTCGGAGTGTTTGGCATGGTAATGGATATGACGATGTTGATATGTTTGGTCTTGGTGGAATAGATCTGCTAGCTGCTGCTGCTGTTGCAGAGCAAGTACAGGACTTGCTACTGTCAATACATACACAACATGCTGCTGTGAGCAAGTAAAACATGTTGCATGTTGCTCAGCTCTGCCCTATAGAGGATGATGTGATTGGCAGCAGGTTGCATTAAGGACCCATCAGCCTGTGCCAATATCATGGTATATATATCAAAGTACTATAGTAGTACCAATACTGTAAAGAAAGGTGAGAACATTACTTGTAGTGGTAGCACTTTATTTTACAGTCCTGTTCCCCATGTACATACTGTACTATGTACTTATTTTAGTTATTACAATAACTGGGTAATAACTAGGTACTAACCCTGAACCTATCCCTAAACCTAACCTTCACCCATGTAGTTCCCTTATATTACCCAGTACTTTCTTAGGTAAGTACACTGTAAGTACATGTAAGTGCACATACTATAAAATAAAGTGCAACCCTTGTAGTCTCAGGGAGTGGGCTACTTTAAGTAAATAAGTCCCTGAGCTTGGGAAAAGGCAGTTTTGGGTGGGCACAATGCTATACGACTACTAACAGCATCCCAGGAGGTCTTGTTAGCTCAGGCATCAATTATGAAGTTACATTTCGATGCCAGACCCGGTTTGCATCACAAAATCATGATGGAGAATATGAACAGACTCTCCAATGACAGAGATTTTTAATAGGTTTTGTATGTTTCTCGAAGGCCATTTAATCAAATCCATACGTCCCAGCTTCTTTTGTGTTTATTAGCAGCAATGCAGTAAGCATGGTATTTTATTATGGAGTTGCACGAAGTGCCTGTCATTATTCAGTAAAGGATTATACATGCTTTATTTTTATTATTATTATTTTAAAAAAAAACAAAAAAAAAAACACTCAAGGCCACAGTTGTCATGTGAAAGAAAAAGCCACACATGGGAAGAATCATTCACAGTTGGCAGATCAGGTGTGGAGATTAAACTACAAAAGCAAGCTGTGAATTGCCCTGACATTGACTTGCAGATGAGGCAGTGAAGAAATGGAACAAAGATCTTTATTAAGCCAGTGGAAAGTTTACATATACTGTCATCATGCCCTCTGAACAAGAGGAAACCTTCACATGCTTTGCAAGGACAGAGCATTATCTCATAGCTTCAAAACATGATTAGGGGTGACAAAATGTTTAGTCTGAAGCAGGCTACATTTTTGCTTTTGGAAAAAAAAGCATCAGCTTACACGATAATACCAGCAGGGTTTTCTTTTACTTTCACAGCAGTGCAAGTTTACTTGACTTGTTTGAAAAAAAAATAATAATAAAATAATAATAATAATAATAATAATAATATATATATATATATATATATATATATATATATATATATATATATATATATATATAGGCCATCGTCAGGAAATGGTTAATTTCTGTGCTGTATGTGCTCTCATGACTTACTGCTGATATAGTTAACAGTTAACTGAACTTTAACACAAAAAAGAAAGACTTTAAGGTGTCATGACATGAGAAATCAAATTTGTCTTGATCTTTTGACATAAGAGGTCTTTGTACCATTAAAACATCTCGTTTGGATATTGTGGCTCATTTGGATATTGTGGGATCTATGACGTCCTACAGGTAAATACATTTGCATATTACTGCCTCAAGAGCAAGACAGCAACCAACAGTTGTACGATTGTCGATTGATGCTGTGGGAACGCTTTGAATGATTGCGTCGTGAAGCACATGTAAAATCAGTTTAATAGTGTGATGAGACATCAGAGGCAGGTGACGTCATGACCTATAAAGCATGCCCAAACAGTGCAACGCTAGCTTCTGTGTCTTCAGTAAGTACTATATGTGTAATTGTGTGTCTTATTTGGTTTTGTCTGTCTCAGTACAAGCATTATTATGGCGAATAAGCAACATTTCAGATTGTGTGTTCCTCCCGTTACATCATGGGTGTGGATACACATGATTTGTGTGTTGTATGTTTGGGAGTGGCGCATACTCCTCATGGTTCAGGTCCCACTGCTGCCGAGACACAGCAGTGATTTAGGTAAGTGGGATCGCAGATGGATCTAACAGAGGGGTTTGAGATGGGCCCAGCCTTATCTTTACCCTTACCTGCTAGATCCAGTGCCTTTTCTCAGGGTTCGGAAGCACACGCTGCACTTTCTTCCACCCCAAGTGAGGCACAGGTGCTACAATTATCTAGCTCTGAGGAGGTGGATATTGTAAGCATTTATGGTTCCTAAAGTGGAAGAGATGCTAGCTCGCTATCTCTCCCCTCAGTCTACATTGTCCCTAAGAGCCCCAACATTACCCACCAAACCAGTCAGAACAACTTTGGCTTTGGTGGGTAAAGCTTATTCAGCAGCTGGTCAGGTGGTGTCAGACCTCTGAGGGTAGTCCCCTCTGGGGGGAAGTGGCCAACACCCCATTATATGGTGCCCATTTCCCCTTGGTGCCCAGAGGGGGGCATTCTGCCAACCCTGCCACTTCGTGTGTTTCAGGGCGCAGAAGTCTCTGGCAAGTTCTTATCTCAGCATCTGCCTGGGAATTCGCCCCCTCTGAGGAGGGTCCTAGAATGAACCCTGCCGGTTCACCACTTCAGGGCATCGGAGTGGTTGTTCGAAAAACATCAGAGGCCACTGGTTCCCTCAGTAGATTATCTGACAGTGTGGAAGCTACTGCCAAGTATATCTTGTTGGATCCTGCACATAGTCAAAAAGGGTTACACTATTCAGTTTGGGTCTGACCCACCCAGATTTATGGGAGTCCTGCTCACAGTTGTAGGCTTTGGAACAAGAGGTAAAACTGTTGTTGGAGAAGGGACCCATAAAGCATATTCTTCCCGACAGAGAAACCAGTTTCTACAGCCGATATTTTATTGTTCCAAAGAAGGATGGGGGGTTGTCAGCCATTTTGGATCTGCTTTATCTGAACCAGTCAGTCATGCAGCTCAAATTCAAAATGTTAACCCTGAGACAAATTGTGTCACAGATCAGGTCCGAGGACTGATTTGTCATGATAGACCTCTAGGGTGCATACTTCCATGTTTCCATCCTTCCACAACACAGGAAGTTCCTGAGGTTCACTTTCGGGGGTGAGGCATACCAATATCGTGTTCTTCCATTCTGTCTAGCTATATCACCCTGCACTTTCACCAAATGTGTGGATGCATCTCTGGCCCCTTTTGCATCTACAGGGCATCTACATTCTGAACTACATTGACAATTGTTTGATTTTAGCTCAGTTGCATCAGCTAGCAGTTCGGCTTTGAGATGTCGTTCTCGGACACATGAAAATGTTGGGGTTAAGGTTAAACGCCAAGAAGAGTGTGTTTTCTCCAGCTCAGAGGATCACTTTTCTAGGCGTGGTTTGAGATTTGGTTAAGATGCAAGCACTGCTTTCTCCTGCGTGCTTTGAGTCAATCCTGTCAGCCCGTAAATCGAATAAAGCCAGGCCAGTCACTTACTGTGAAGCAATTTCAGAAAATGTTGGGTTTAATGGCAGCAGCATCCAACGTGACACCTTTTTTCTTGTTGTCCTTGAGACCAGGATCAGGGGGTTTTCCCCGAGAGGGAAATCCTTTTCACATGATCAAAGTCATGCGGTGATGCTTACATGCTTTTGTAATGTGGAAGAAACCCAGGTTCCTATCCCAAGGTCCTGTGTTGGGAGCTCCTTGTCGTCGCAAGATGCTACCTTCCCTCACTGGTTGGGGAGCAATTCTAGAAGGTCACTTAACCCAAGGCCTGTGGAGGGGATACCATCTCTCCTGGCATATTAATCACATGGAAATGTTGGCTGTCTTTCTTGCTCTCAAGAATTTCCTCCCAGACCTAAGGGGCCACCATGTGCTCTATGTGTGTCTAATTGTGTTACCCACTTTAGAGGAGATAGTGCGGGATAGAATGATTGGGAAATTGTCTTTTATGATGAATCATGATTGTCATCCCCTTCCTGAAACAGTGCAAGCTCTTTTGATTACTAATAGTTCAAGATGAATTCATCCCCGCTGTTATAAGGAGCATTTTAAGAAGTCTTTTTTACCAACCGCTATTAGATTGTACAACCAGCATTATACAAGATGATTGAGTATATATTTTAGGACTACTTGGTTGTGTATATAATCATAATGCTTTGTGGAAGTGATACAGGAGAAAAAATGTTGCTGTTGTTGTGAATGTTGTTTATATTTTTCTATCTATTTATTTATTGTTGTGCTGCTGTGACATGTAAATTTCCCCCAGGGGATTATCATCGTCATCATCTGCTCAAACAACACATCGGTGGTCTACTACATAAATCACCAGGGGGATTACTCTCACATCCACTCTGCAAACTGGTACACCAATCCTCCGGTGGTCTCAAGGAAAACTGCTTTCACTCAGGGCAGCATACATCCCTGGGTGCCAAAAACAGGGAGCAGACATCCTGTCGAGGCAGGAGCTGAGGCCCAGGGAATGGAAGCTCCACCCCGAGGTGGTGGAGCAGATATGGAGGGGTTTTGGCCAGGCTCAGGTTGATCTGTTTGCGTCTAGAGAGATGTCTCACTGTTCACTGTCCCAGATATATATCTGGGTCGCTAAAGACCCGAATATGTAAGAATGATTGGCGAAACATTCATGCATTTAAGGGTTACTATAAATATATATAAACCCTAACTCCTATCTATATATATATATATATATATATATATATATATATATATATATATATATATATATATATATATATATATAAAGAATAATTCATTGATTGATTCATTGATATATATATACAAAAATATAATAAAATATAATAAAGAATAATTTATATATATATATATATATATATAAATTATTCTTTATTATATTTTATTATATTTTTTGTAACAATTATCACCAGACAGTGTGAGACCTTACTGAACTCATAGTGGTGGAATGTGTTTAACAATGCTTTATTTATACATGGTTTTGGGGTAGCCAATGATAATGTAAAGGGTAATTCAAATCAAATAGTTTCTGTTATGAATACTCATATCTAATTCATTTTACAGTGGAAATGTTGCTGTTTGCACATAAAATGCACACTCAGTTAAATATTCAAGAAAGAAAGAGCTGATACTTTTCACACAACGGGCAATGTTTGAGTTCAGTGGAACATTTGATGGAATGGACAATATGATTCTGATCTCCAGTGAAAACATAATTGCCTTTCGGTTGGTTGGTGAGCGCAGAGAGAAGCTCTGCCCTCTGAACACACACGGCAGGACAGGAAGTGACTGATCACAATGGCAATCCTGTCACAGCCTTGTATCAGCATCAAACAGAGGATTTCCTGTCTCCGTTTGAGTGGTGAGAGCCGAGTTTGTTCTTAGATACCTGACTGCAACGTGCACGGACTTGGCCGTCCTCGATGACCTTTAGAGCCAGTCGTACACTGTGCAATGAGCAACACTGTAACAGCCTAACCTAAAAATCTAAACTTGAAGACCAGAATTACGTTATGATGAAATGCAAATATGCTTCAGTTCTGTTTAAATGTACATTTTGCTGATAAAGTACTTGATGTGTTACAAACAGCTCATATATTGCACCCACCCCCCATTATATATTAAACGCTTATTGTCGCTCCTTGTTTTTAGTCAGTCATGCTGAATCTCATTTGTTTTCCTTTTCCATTAGTTAATGAATTTAGCCCTACTTATTGGATTGGGTGTTTTCATGCAGTTAAACAAAAAGCTATTATAAACACTTACATACGTGTAAATACAAGAAGCCAGAATTTCCAGAAGTTGGCACCAGGACCGTTTTGTGTTTAAAGCAGACATTTATGACTGCAGTCATAGTCCAGTGCAACTGCTGTTTGCCTTTTCATTAAGGCCCTTCATAAAGACACAGATTTATTAAGGAATCACTGATGAAACACTGTGATTTTGAGAAATCTAAATTATATCAGTAACGTAATTCACAAAGTCATAAATGAATAAATGTTATAAAGCTTTAAAAGGTCATTTAATTGACGCACAGGGAATCATTAGGGCTGTTTTGGTGACTTGTTTGGCAAATAAATGACTGGTATTAAGTTTACACATTCTCTATGTGGGACGACTTGATTCGTATCCAGGTCACGGCTAATTAACACATCAATGAATGCATGACTCAGAGCACCTCGCTCCATTGCAAATGACTGACAGGTTCAACTACAGCGCTATTTGGAACATATTCGTTTCTTTTCTGGATTAATACTTTCTTTCTTAACTATTAAAATACAGTATGTCTTAAAATAAGGCCAATTAAAAGAGTAGTTACGTTTCCTAAAGGAATTTGGCAACACCACTGCAGTTGTGCATGTGATAAATCATGCGACATATGAAATAATATATCATTATTAATTTCCTAATTAACAAATGCATGATGTGGAAATGTGAATGCAAATTCTAAATGAATATAAATCTAAACTACCAGTCAAAAATTTGGATACAGTTACTCATTATTACTCTTTTCCACATTTTAGAATAACAGTAAAGTTATCAAAACTATGAAATAACACAGACAGAAGCATGGAAATCAGGTAGTGACCAAAACACAAGTAACTCCTCTTATTTTTGACCTTTTTCTTTGTCTAGATTGCAGCAGTCACTCTGAACAATCATCAACCAATTTCACGAGGTGCATCTTGGGATGCTTTTTAAACAAAATTGAATGATGTTTGCTGGATATTGGCTGTTGTTGGCTGTTGTTGGCTGCTTTTCCTTCACCATCCATTACAACTTATCAATTCATCAAACAAAATGTATCTGTATCCAAACTTTTGACTGTTAATGTACATGCAAATGGTATAAACTGCAACCCTGTAAATGAACACAAGTGGGCCTGACTTCCTGAAAGAATTCCGTTCGTGAGGATTCATTTATAATGATTTTGTAGCTTTGTTTTCATATACATCCAAGCTTTTGAACTCGAGGACTGCAGGCTTAGCTGAGCATGTGGTAGGTAAGTCTACATTTTGTCACATCTTGACACAAGATTCCTATCTTGAAGAAAATAAAAAGGAGGATGACGAACGGCTGAAGGATGTGAGCCTGAGAATTAGGAGAGTAAATCTCTGTGATGGGAAACACCCTTCCCTGCTTTCCTTCTCCTGGACACGAGCCGAGCTGCGGCGTCTCACAACTGCAGTGCAGAGAGAGCGTTAACTTTGAGGAATGCAAAGGCAAATAAACATATGATACACAGACTGTCCTACATTTTTCAAGTGGTTTGAAAGGTGAGATGGAAGGCTGATTTTCCTCTATTCTCCCATTGGCCGAGAAGGTCTCACCTAACCTGACAAACGATACAGACAGAGATAAGCGCTCACTTTTTTCCCCCATATATCAGTGCAAGCCTCCAAGAGAAAGATCACATCCAGCAAGATTAGAAAGGCTTGAATTCTGTAAACAGCATGAGCTATGGGCTATGAAATAGCCCAGTGTTTCTCAACCCTGCTCCTGAAGGACCCCCAACACATTTTCTTTGTCTCCCTAATCAAACACATCTGATTCAATTCATCAGCTCATTAGAAGAAACTCCAGGACCTGAAATGGGTGTGTCAGAAAGAGGAGACTTTCAAAATGTGGAGTGTTGGGGGACCTCCAGGACCAGGGTTGAGAAAACATTGTGCGCTACAACGATCTCCACGAACCGACAGAAGCACACATCCGTAGGTTTACTGTAATAGGAATGGATTTGCCATTAGACATGCCTTACGGACTTTATATGGAAGGGAAACACCACAGGTTCCACATAGCTTAAGCAAATGTTGAGCTGATTGTTCCAAAGTTCCCAATCTATCGAGAAAAAAATAAAATAAAAAATAATAATAATGAGCAGTACTGAAATGAGGATGCTGTTTATACCAAAACTTGTAAATGTGTCATAAAAATTGAATTCAATGAACAGCTTGATTAACAGTTAATCAAATTTCTGATTCAACATTTTTTTCCATAATTAGAGCATATGATGTCAACGAAAACACACAAGTGGACTCATATGACATCAAATGATAAGCAACTTTGAAAATCTCTAAAATAGAGACTGGATTTCCAGGCTCACTCGTTCTGCCTCATGACTTAAAGAAGACCAGGGAGGAGGAAGATCATATCAGATCAAGGGCTAACCTCATGACCAAGCACATTCCAATCAGGAACCATGCCAATGTGCTGTCCCGAACAGAGTCAGACATTGGATGGTATGACAGCTATTCGGGCTGGTTTCGGAACAAATAATTTGGTTTAAGTGCAGGTCTTTGTTTAAATCTTGGCTCCGTCTCCTCTTGGTGGAAGTAGATGGGACACTCACTTTGACATTTACCCTCACTGGAATTCCAATGTGCTATTCGGGAGGTACAGCTGCGTATTGGTTCCACAATTTTAGCAAATATAAAGAAGTGAACAGCTTTATCAGACAAAATTCCATTTATTGTAAATAAGACCATTGAAGCTGTCATTAACCCGCTTGAATTGCTGTTAACACCACTATGAACAAAGATAAACATGCTGTCTACCCTAAGCACTTCCCTTTAGATGTGTATACAAAACCTAAGTAAGACTGGTCCATATTCAAGAGCACTCCTAAGAGCTAGACACATGTCTATTTTAAATTCTCACCACCTTACATTAAGCAGAATGGCCTTGATGTGTGAGGATTTCCCAGCAATGCCATCCTGTGATGGACCGGTGACCGTTGGGTAAATGAGAGTGTGGCAAGTGAGCTGTGTTTCAAAATGCCAAAGATACGGTAGATAAACTGTCAGATCTGTTAACAGCTTCAGACTGTGAATGAGGGGGAGGTATAAATTAATGTAGCTAAATGAAGTCGCTTATCTTTGCAGCATTCCTACAGAGCTGCTGCCAGCACTGCAGGAGCCCGATAGAGTGTGGCGTTGAGAGCTGAGGTCATGATATAACACTTTACAGAGGCCTTCTCTTTGCAGGCCTACGCTATTCTGTCTATACAAGGCCACTTAGAGCATATCACATCAGTCAACAAGTACATATGCTGGATTGCTAACTGAAGAGCAGGAAACATGGGAGGTATTTCAGGCTACCCGAACCAGAGCAAGAGTTCAAATGGGATGGGTATGATTCGTATCCCTGCTGAAAAATGCAGCATTGCTGGTCATAAGGTATGTTTTGCATGCTGGTCCCCAGCATGGGAAAACTTGTGTATGTGTTAAAAGTTGCTGAAGTCTGTTTGAAGTTATCATTATGGTGATCAGTGTTCCATTATGTGTATTTTAGTTGGGCACTTGGCCCCTGACTTTGGTTGAATTAATTCTCTTTCAGCAATTGATTACAATATTTCATGCTCCTGACTGCAATGACATACATTCTACTATGTACACTTTATGGGATCAGTGACCAACAGCTGGATTTTGACATTTACCAAATGACCATTAAAGTCTTTAAAAACAGCAACTTTCAATTTTGAGCTTCCATTATCAATAGCTTTTTCATAACTATGTTCGCTAAACTATGCTTTTGCTCATCTCTACTTCAGCAGACTTGCTCTGTTACCATTTGTAGTGTGCTTAATCTGTTATGCTTCAAAAACCTCACTATATAGCCAGTTTCCAGCATATGATGTGCTTTAGATGCTGGCTTCCTCAGAACTACCTTGACAAGCATAGTTTTGCTGGTTAAAATCATGGCTGTACTGCCACCAGCGAGACCAGCACCAAACATAAACTGGCTTTAGTGCATGAAAAGCATTGTATGCATTGTCTGTCACAGCCATTACAGTGTTAACAGCGGCTCCAGTCAGCAGACAGCATGGCAAACGCGCCGTTCAAATCCATCAACACGCCACTAGACATACCACGAGACATTAATTCCTTTCAGGCGAGTACAGCCAGCGCTGGAAAACAAGATCTCCAGGATGGAGTCCAGAAAGGCGCTCCCAGCACACATTTGCCATAAAGCACCTCTGGAGGAGTCGCTAATCAGATTGGGAATTCGTGGAGGGGGAGGGGAGCAATTCATCACGATCCCGTCTGACAGCAGAGGTGTGCCATCTGATCTGGCGGTGATTTCATATACCTTCAAGCGAAGCCAGCTGAGTGTCAATGAGGAGGAGACCTAATGGATTGAACTCCTCTGATGTTCTGAGCCAGAGACTTACGCCAAGTGGTGCCTTTTAAAATGCGCTCCCCTTATTTCAGGCTTTTCTGTGTGAAAGGAGGGCTTCTTAATTCTTACAAGACTAGAAGGAAGCAAGACCGTGCTTTACTTTCCTTTCATCTGCCCTTGGCCCTCCTCTCATAGTCTGTGTGTCATTTATAGCAGTTGACATAAAATAGCCTAATTATTTTGGCTGTGGCAGATAGACCCGGTGTCCGTCTGAGGCGCCGTACTATACTGGAAGCATCTGCGCTAATAGCCGACCAGTAATGTTGTTTGAAGTAATGGCCGTTACCCGATACAGAGCATAAAATGATTGCTTGTCATACGGGTTACATGTATGACAGACTTCTGAGTGACAAATTACCACAGGAGAGTATAAGGGAGTGAGGGGGAAAACTTGGCACATTATAATTGGCACTTCCACCAATGGCTCTCTGTTTTGTATGATGTGGATGCCAACTGCTTAGGTGTGCTTACCCAATCGATCAAAAGTTTAGATACACTAGACGTAATGCCAGCTCCAATAAAGCAAACAGACTCTGTGATCCCACAAGACCATTATTTAACGACAACAGTTATTGCATACTTTGTAACACTATATGTTTTAACATGAAGTCTCATGGTGGGTGCTCTTGTGCCCTTGAATAAAGCGTTCATAGGGTCAAAGTAGTGCGTGATGTGTGCCTTTTGGCTCCAAAATGACATTCCTTCAGCTCTGACATGGGCTGTTCCATGTGTCAAGACAATCACCATTTAGCAAGAAAGGAAGAGAGACATTTAGGTTTTGCTTAACCCATTGCAGGAATAGCAACGTGTCTGGTGACATAGTAACTTCTCAAAGCCCTGATATTCCCACCTGCCCCATAACTCACTCACACCAGTAAAGAAAACATTCCACCTGCGCGAGCCGTCCAAACAGACTCGCAGACTCTGAACTTTGAAATTCAGATGAAATTTTTGGTAACTGTCCAGTACAGAGGTCATTTGATAATAATGCACCTAGAAAGCAATTTATGCATTGCAGACAGCATTGAACAAACTCCCTATGGGGTCATGGGGGTCGATATAAGGCTCTTTTGGCTCATACACCTTGTCCTACAAACAGCATTGCCTTGTGCTTTGAGTTGGTATTCTAGAATCCGTTTGGCTCATTTCTAAACAATTTCCCCATTCACGGCTGTGACAGTTTTCACTGTCTGCAGGCAGACCACTGATTTGGGTTACACTTTATTTCAGTGGTCCACTTTTGACATTCTACTTACTATAAGTAACTATGCAATTTTTAAGTAACTATACATTTGAGTATAAGTTAGTTAGTTGATATATAGTTGAATTACTATAAGTTACTAATGGTTAAAATATCTAAAATGGTCCGTCGAAATGAAGTTTTACTGTGATTTCTTATGGAGCTTGAGAAGTATGGAGGAAATAGCTGAGCTGTTTTATGACTTCAGATTCATTCATTAAAATGAACATAGCAGACTGCTGAAATTAAGATGCGGACCTGATGGCTTTTATGGAAAACATATCACAATTGCAAATCCTCACAGGCAACACGAGCAGTATTTCTCCGTAATAAATTCATTCAGCATCAGTGAGACTGTGCCGAGAGAGGTCTCTTTTAGGAGAAGCCTGGAAACGCATACATCAGCGAGTGCCGAAGAAAGTATTTTTGTGAAAATAAATAAATCATTGTGAAATACTCTGGCTTTGTTTGGAAACTGGGAACAGACCCCCACATCCTTTCCAATCACGACTAAACATTGCACAGACGCACATCCAAGAACATCAAAACAACTGCAATTTAATGACGGGGCCAAAACGGAGTTGGAAATTTTTTGATTTCCCCCTCTTATATTGCATCGCTCTATACCACAGTTTGCCTTCGTACTTGCAAAGTCAGGCTCTGAGTAAACTGCAACAGCACACAGCATACGCCGTTGCTGACCGGAGCCAAAGACACTGACCTAATAGGCACTTGCGCGGCTCACTGGACATCGATGTCCACCGGGAAGGTCTTTTATTTGTCAAGTCTACACAAGCTGACAGAAAGAGTGCAGCTGGAGTCTTCAGAAATGCAGTACACATGAGCTGTGTTTTCGATTAACAAACTCATCACAACCCTCCCCATCAGCTAAGCAAAGCGCTCTACGATCGAGGCGATGGCCTTCAAGAGAAACAACACTCATCACATTCATATTCCCAGTCGAGCATTCTGGCACTTGATGCCTGAGAACGTATGCTAACATCTGTAGCTGAGAAAATGTTTATGACATTTTGTTGTAAAATCTCTGCAGCCTGCATTTGGTGGTTTGTAATACAGAATGGCATTTCAGCTTAATGATGTGAACCATCTAACCATTTAAGATCACGTCTATGCCTCTGTGATGTGAATATGTATTTACCACTAAAGTTGGATATCAGTTGGAGTCATGTGACTGACCAAAGCACTGCTTATACTTTACATGTACTGTCCCTGTATCATATCTCACTTTACTCACAGAAATTGTTTTCTCAGAAATGAATCATCCATCTTTTGGTTTGAAACTGACCTGGATCTTATTAGGCAAAAGCAAAACTTGTTTAAATATGGATCATGTGAATGTCACCACTCCAACTGTTTCCCATTAATGTGGACCAGATTCTTCAGTAAACAGGCATAGTGGTAATGCTCAAGATCTGAGGGATGCCTCTGAATTGTAATTGATTTTTTCTTTTTTTTTCTTTTTTTGTGAGGTATAGATTCTGCAAGATGTCATCGCTTTGTAATATTGTCACCGTGTCACTTAAATGTAATAAAACTCATAACACTAGTATGCTATCACCTCAAGTGAAAAGGCATGACTAAAATCATGAGTAAACATGACCACCTGCAGTGCACGTCGTAACTTCACTTTCTGCACAATGCACACTTCTGTTTATACAAAACGTGCAGGTAAAATCACTTGGGAAGCCCACAGGGTCCCTTCAATGCCGGTAAAGTTTCTCAGGATCTCCTATATGAGCCATCAAAGTGCACACCACCTACCTCCTTGTAGCGAAGGACTCAGCTGTATGGTGAGGAAGAATCCGAGAAGGAGCAACGCAGCCCTCCTGTTAGCCATCTCGCTCCAAAATGCACTGGCCCTCCCCGAATCAGCTGGTTTTATTCTCCAAGAGCTAATTACCACTTCAAAAATGTCTGAAAAAAATGAAGAGGGGAGGAAAAAAGAAAATGATACTGGACACGACGTAATTAAGAAAGGGCAAAGCCTTTGGTTCGATGGATCATTGCACTTTTTTCTCTTCTGTGTCTGGTGTTGCTGTTTTTATTCTGGTCACTCCTGCCAAAAAAGCTGAGTGCTGCCAGAGAAAGAGAGAGAGAGAGAGAGAAATAGAAAGAGACATGCAGGGAGGAAAGACAGGAGAGAGGGGAGGGAAGGACGAGAGAGAACAGGAGAGACAGGGAGAGTGAGAGACCCTGCTTTCCCACTCTCTCGTCCAAGAGGAATTTCACTGTCTTGCCAGACATTTGCATGGACTTTAAGAGGACTACACTTTTTTTTTTATGAGAGCAGAGGAATAAAACAAAATCAGTACTTGGATAACGATGTTCACCCCATCTCTGGGTTTCTTCCTTACAACCACTCACACACATCGATCCTCAACTAGTTACAACGGCTCTCATTCCTGTAAAATGACGAGTCTTTTTTTCCGACGGCCGCTCGGTAAAGGGAAACTCGCCCGATGTTTGTCTATGAGACTTGGGGGAAATTAAATCCATTGTTCTGTGAAGGGCATGTCGAACACTTTGTAATGCATCGGTTACACCTGCCAGGAATAACTGTAATGATACTCATTACATATAAAAGTGTGACTGCTTGCATGAAGCATTTCAAGAATCCACATAAACTTGTTGCAAGCTGAAAACAAAATTTATAGATATGATGGTCAGGTAAAAAAAGAAAAAGAAAAAGAAGAACAACTCTTGCTCAAAAGAGAAACAATCTGAACAGTTACAAGAAAGCATACTTGCTCATAAACATGAGTATCATGTGCTTGTAATAAGTGGATGAGAGTCAATAGAAAAAAAGACAATTTGATGAATGCTCTGGAATTATTGCACTCATCCCCACTCTATTCTCAGTGAGAATTCAGCCATGGCCAGAGGCCTGTGTATGTGCGCTGTACTTATTAACTAGAGTATAAAGACACTTGACTAGCAGAGACATACAACCAGGACTCCAACCAGATTGCGAAAATTAAAACCTCTCGAAGAAAGCTGTATTAAAGGAACATATCTTGCTCCAGGTCGCACACGTATGCGTTTAGTGTTTATTCTTTTGACTAAGATCATTATATATTTGATTGAAGCAATCAAGGCTGTTGGTCGCATGCAAAGAGAGGAAGTGTTCAAGACACAAATTTTCCATGGAATAGATGTAAAAAAAAAAATCCATCATGGCCTAGCGTCCAAGTTGTGTTTGTTTTTTAATCTCTTTCAGTTGCCCTTTGAGGCATGGTGAAGATGTTTTCCTCAAGGAAGCTTTGTCTCCACAGATGTGAATGTCTCCAGTATAATTTTTCCCAGGAATGATGTAAGAGGGAAAGAAAGGGGTCAATTTGAAATCCTCACAGCTAATGAAACAGATAGATAAAGACAGATGGACAGACAGAGAAAAAGCAGTTCTTTTTAATCAACAAGCTTTTATAACTGAAAGATCATTATTTTTTCCAATAGAACTTTAAAGGATTAGTTCACTTTAAAATGAAAATTACCCCAAGCTTTACTCACCCTCAAGCCATCCTAAAGTGACAAATCTTTAAAAGCCTTTTCAACAATTCCTTTCAGACAAAATTCTCTGTCCACTTTATGTCTTTGATTTAAAGTAATGCCCCAAGTACCTCTTGATTATTTAGTAATAGTCCA